>NW_026068263.1:599653-618065 GCF_014885135.2 Alexandromys fortis | reverse complement strand
GATGCCCTTCAATGGAAGAATGGACGAAGAAAGTATGGAATATATACATATTAGAGTACTACTTAGCAGTAAAAAACAAGGACTTTTTGAATTTTGCATACAAATGGATGGAAATAGAAAACACTATACTGAGTGAGGTAAGCCAGACCCAAAAAGAGGAACATGGGATGTACTCACTCATATTTGGTTTCTAGCCATAAGCAAAGGACATTGAGCCTATAATTAGTGATTCTAGAGAAGCTGAATAAGGAGAACCCAAAGAAAAACATATAGGCATCCTCCGGAATATTAACCTTCATCAGGCGATGAAAGGAGACAGAGACAGAGACCCACATTGGAGCACCGGACTGAAACCTCAAGGTCTTAATGGTTTTCTTATTTCCTATTTTTCTTTGTTCTTTTTATATTCTTTCATTGATTCAAGAAAATAGGCATTCCAGGATCGAGCTTTAAGGCCAATGTGACAGCAAGAAGGTCCAGACTCTTTTGATGGACCAAAATGGGCTGTACTGACCTTGAACCCTGAACAGCCCTACAAAGACATATTTTTCAAGTACTATACAAAGTATTTCCTCACACCAAGGTCCCTAACCTTAATTTACATGTCTTAATGAAGGTGTCCATTACATTCCTCCATGACTCAAGTCCTTTATTATGTATTGTGTGCAATTCACAATATTTCATGGGCCTCAAGTGTGTCTGAGGTGTCTTGGGACCAAAGTCATGGGATGGCTCATGGCCCCCTCAGCAAAACAATCACTGTTTTCCACAAGAATTTTTCAAGGCCAAGGTACAACTAAAAAGCTGACATTCATTCTAAACTCTATCACATTCAATGATTCTGATAAATTCCTTCAGAGTATGAATAAAAATATGCTCTTCAGCTCTCTTACAAAATCAAAAACAAGGTCACCCCAATAACCCATATATATATTTATATATATATTTATATATATATATAAATATATATATATATATTTAAGTATCTTGTTACAGATTAAAAGAACATCCCCTAAAGTTAATATAAGGTTTTGTTTCAACTAATGATGCACACTGAAATCTGTGACTGTGTCTTCAGCATTACGATTAATGGAATTTGAGCCACCCTGGCTCCTGGGACTCAATTGTTTCTCTTAATCATCGTCTTGAGCTACAATTTAGGCAGCTATTTAAGTGAAACTCATAGGCCCCTGCTTTGTAACATTTCTTTGTATTTACTTTTCTTTATCAAAATTCTGTATAAGCTAACATTAATATCAATTAGACAGTATACCCTAGGGAGAAAGTCATCTTCATAAATTGCAGGTAAAAATGCCCAGTAGAATGGGATTTTTTCCCATGAGATAAATACATTACCATAGAGGTAGTGGGTTATCTCCCCACCCCCAATTCTACCATGGCAAACACCAGAGAAAGACAGCAACAGCAAACATGTAAAGGCACAGCAGAAGCAAAGGACATTTGGGGTCTGTGGTCTCAGGTTTTTCCTAACCAAGATTGATCCATCAGAGAGTCTTCTTATTGTTGGCCAACACCTTGAATCTGATGTTCCCCTGATATGGCACCATCATTAGCCTAATACTTGATTGTGTGTCTCTATATCTGTTTCTACCAGCAACCATTAGTTGCTGAATGAAGCATCTCTGATGCTCCTGGTATAGCCACCAGGTATATTATGAGTATAATAGAATATCATTAGGAATCATTACATTGACATTTTTTCATTTATGTTTTTTTTCTATTCTAGGTCTCTGAGATATCTAGCCAATAAAAAATTGAGTAGATATCTTGTAACGGATTATTCAAATTTGCTGCAGGATCCCCAGTGGTGGCAGGCAGCAGAAATGCTGCAGGTTCCCAAGCAGTGGCAGTGGGCCATGTGGTGGCAGGCAGCAGGCCCTGAGAGCAGCTAGTCCCAGGCAGGGATGACTACAGGTCCCCAAGCAGTGGCTGGTCCAGCACAGGGAGACATACAGCAGCAGGCAAGAGACAGAGACATAGATAGGCACGCCATCAAAGTGAGGTTGGATATTTATTAAGTGGGTTATGGATGTATGGAAGGGAAGGGCAAGAAGAGAGCAGAGAGAGGTAGAGACAGAGGGAGGGTGTGAGAGATAGAGATAGAGAGAGAGGGGAGAGAAGGGAGAAAAGGAAGAGATGGAAGCTGCCTCTCTGAGAGGAAGATGGAAAAGAGCAAGAACTCAGGCTGGAAGCTGAAGATCAGCCTGCCTCAGTGGATGGGGGAGGGAGTGGCTATGACTTGTCTCTTAAAGAGACAGAACAGGTCATTACATTCCCATCTCTTTTTTATAATAAAAAGGTAGGAGGTTAGGCACCACAGGTTAAGGGAATTGGGGTGGCAGATTCTCAAGACTGCTTCCTTCTTATTTGTGGGTGTCATCTTTGGGGGAGAACCTGAGAAGGCTGGGTGCTGGTCACATCTTGGCATAGCTGTTCTCTTTGCTCCTGTTCGGTGTTTGTGGTATGAAAATGTCTGGTGTCTCTTACACATGTTTAAGGTATTAGCAGAACAAAGGACAAAGTTAAATTAAGGGAAAAAATTTAGTACCAGGGTATTGAGGGGTGTATCTGACCTGTTTGAGGTGGATCCTTCAATTTGGCTCCCTGGAACTCACAAGAATTCTTTGGGTTTGTGAAAACAGAAGTTTAGACATATACATTGTATAAACACTAGCATATTTATGTCAGAATGTCTGCGACAGATATTTTTGCACAATGAAAAGTATTTTTAAGACTGTGGAAGGACAGCCTTGTCTTGTTCCTGATTTTAGTGGGATGTCTTTGAGTTTCTCTCCATTTAATTTAATGTTAGCTATTGGCTTGCTGTATATTACTTTTATTATATTTAGGAATGAACCTTGTATCCCTAATCTCTCCAAGACCTTTATCATAAAGGGGTGTTGAATTTTGTCAAATGCTTTTTCCACATCTAATGAAATGATCATATGTTTTTTTTCTTCCAGCTTATTTATATGATGGATTACATTGATAGATTTTCGTATGTTGAACCAGCCCTGCCTCTCTGGGATGAAGCCTACTTGATCATAACGTATAATTTTTTGGATGTGTTCTTGGATTCGGTTTGCCAGTATTTTATTGAGAATTTTTGCATCAATGTTCATGAATGAAATTGGTCTGTAATTCTCTTTCTTGGTTAAGTCTTTGTGTGGTTTTGGCATCAGGGTGACTGTAGCTTCATAAAAGGAGTTTGGCAATGACTCTTCTGTTTCTATTTTGTGAAAAATCATTAAGGAGTATAGGTATTAGCCCGTCTTGGCATTTCTGGTAGAATTCTGCATTGAAATCATCTGGTCCAGGCCTTTTTTTGGTAGGGAGGTTTCTGATGACAGCTTCTAATTCCTTGTGACTTATTTAAACTATTCACCTGGTCTTGATTTAATTTTGGTATATGGTACTTATCTAAAAAATTGTCCATTTCTTTCACATTTTTCAATTTCATGGCATATAGGCTTTTGCAGTAAGATTTAATGATTCTCTGAATTTCCTCTGTGTCTGTGGTTATGTCCTCCATTTCATTTCTGATCTTGTTAATTTGCATGTTCTCCCTCTGCTTTTTGATTAGTTTGGATAGGGGTTTGCCAATCTTGTTGATTTTCTCCAGGAACCAGCTTTTTGTTTCATTGATTCTTTGGATTGTTTTCTGTGTTTCTATTTTGTTAATTTCAGCCCTCAGTTTGATTATTTCCAGTCTTCTACTCCTCCTAGGTGAATCTGCTTCTTTTTTTTTCTAGAGTTTTCAGATGTGCTGTTAAGTCTCTAATGTGTGCTTTCTCCATTTTCTTTATGTGGGCACTTAGTGCTATAATCTTTCCCCTTAGCACAGCTTTCATAGTGTCCCATAGGTTTGGGTATGATGTGTCTTTATTTTCATTGAATTCAAGAAATACTTTAATTGCTTTCTTGATACAAGGTGGTTCGGTAGTTGGCTGTTCAATTTCCATGAGTTTGTAGGCTATCTGAGAGTAGTATTGTTATTAAAATCTAACTTTAATTCCTGGTGATTTTATAAGATACAGGGTGTTACTGCAATCTTTTTGTATCTGTAAAGGTTTGCTTTGTTACTGAGTATGTGATCAATTTTAGAAAAGTTTCCATGAGGTACTGAGAAGAAAGTATAATCTTTTTTGTAAACATTGTGGGGCAATGACCCACGCTCTGATTAAATTTAAAGACTACTCCATGAGATGGAATTCGTACCTAACACTGCTTGGATGGAGAAGAACTTGAGACTGGCTAGGTCATGTGATTAGAGGAAAACAAAATACTATTGTTCTTTGAACATAATTTATAAATGTTAAAATGCACAACATGGTAAAAATGTTTTGTCAATATCATTAAAGGATTGTTTAGTTGTATTCATTCTATAACATCTAAACTTTATAAATGTACTATCAGATGGCATATAATTAAAAGTATAGATAGCAAATTTGTTAGAATCTACAAGAATAGTTGCTCATTAATATGCTAAGCCATATTTGGACAGTGTAAGATGATTCATTTCTCTGGATTGATTGTGAAGCAGACAGAAGGAGAGGTACAAGTGGGATCTCCACTGCTATGCTGAGATTGGTAGTTTGAGACCCCCGACCATAGGTTTAACTTCCTTCTTCTCCATAAGAATATATTTATTGAACAAAAAAATACTTTCTTCTTCATAGTGTAGTATACAGATCTGATGATGAGTATTGGGATGCTGTGCTTAGTGTGCTCTGTGGCTTTGTGTTTCCTTGTAACTTGAGCATTGAGGAAATGCAGAATTTTAATTGTAACTTCACCAGTATTTCTATCTAGATACCTGCTGACATTCTTGTCTTCTATGAAATTTTTGTTGCTAAGGAAGAGAGGATTACATTTGTCTGACAGACTAAGATATCATGGTATAATCTTAGGTGTCAAAATGCTCATGTAGTGTGGAGTTTTTAGTTGGTATGTATTCACAGTGTAGGGGATTCCAATTACCTAAGTTTGTGTACACTTGTACGATCTAGAGGGAAAAATCAAGTTGAACTGCTTGTGATTGCATCAATTTGTTCTTGACATTTTGTGTTTTATTTCATATAATGCATGCATAAAAAGCAAATAAAATTTTGGATAATAACACTAGTTGACGTGGAGATGTAAAAGTCTTTCACCATTCTGTAGACTGTCAATTTTTCCTATTGATGGTATCGTTTGCCTTACAGTAGATTTTAAGAATTCCCATTTATTAACTGTCAATCTTGGTGAATTCACTGTCAGTATTCTCTTTAGGAAATTGTCTCCTATGCTTATACGTTCAAGGATATTCCCTAAGTTCTCTCCTATCAAGTCCACTGTACCTGGTTTAATGCTGAGATGTTTGGTCCACTTGGACTTGAATTTTGTACAGGGTGATAAATATGGATCTCTTTTCATTCTACATGCAGACATCCAGTTAAACCAGTGTCATTTCTTGAAGATACTTTCTTTTCTCCATTGTGCATTTCTGGCTTCTTTGTTGAAAATCAGTTGTCTATAGTATAATTTATGTCCAGGTTTTTTATTCCAAAATATAAAAAGAGTTCAAGAAACTAGACATCAACAAACAAACTGCACAGTACAAATAAAAATGGGATACAAGTCTAAACAGAGAATTCTCACTAGAGGAATTTTAAATGACTGAAAATACTGAAAGAAATGTTCAACAGCCTTAGCCATCAGGAAAATGTGAAACAAAGCTTTTTAGAGATTCCATCTTACAGCTGTCAGAATGGCCAAGCTCAAAACACAAGAGACAGCTGCAGAGGATGCAGATAAATCAAATTACTCTTCCAATGCTCTTTGGAACAGGAGGGATCAGGTGGTGGGTGGGAGGGACAGAGGGATAAAGTATGGGGAGAGATGGTAGGTATTTGGGGGGCAATGTGGAAACCCAGTGCAGTGGAAAATTCCCGGTAGTTATGAGTGAGGACTCTAGTAATGAAGGATATGAAGCCAGAACCAGCCATTCCCTTTAACCAGGCTAGTCTTCCAGTGAGAGGATTGGGATACCAACTCAGCCACAAAATCTGTGACCCATAATTTGTCCTGCCTGCAAGAGGTGTTGGACAATGGTGATTCAGAGCTTGTGAAAGTAGCCAACTAATGACTTGTCTAGTTTAAGACTCATAGCAGGAGCGGGAGTCCATGCTCAATGCTTTACGGATGGCCATTGGAGGACCAACACTGTCACTCCCATCTTTGGTCATTTGTGTATAATTTCTTGAGGAGGGTTGAGGCACATGGGCTTTTACTCCACCAATTTGGCATTCTATTTTTGTCATCTATATTTAGCTCACATTTGTCAGGCATTCTCATGAGAATTTTTGAAGATAGCTTCTGAAATTACTAGGAGATTTGATCTCACAATAATCTACTTTATCCTGTCTCTTATAATCTGCCCACCACCTGTTCCACAATGTTCCATGAACCTTAGGTGTGGGAATGTTTTGTAGATGCATTCACTGCCACTAGGCTCCACCATTTTGCCTTTTGATTGGTTGTAGTTTTCTGTATGGTTAATTTCTGTTGGAAATAGATGCTTTCTTGATGAAGGGTGACAATCACACTTATCATCAGGCACTAGGTCAAATGTTTAGACCGTAAGATGCTATGCTGGTTTAGCAAATAGGTGGTTATAGTTTTTCCTCTAAAGTCCATGAACTCACTTGGCTAAATAGTTGTTTAAGATTCAGTATCAGACAGTGAGTCCCTCTACATGAGTAAGTTTTCAATCCAGAGTGAGCTGTTGTGTGCAACTATTGTACCCTTAAGGTTATCATGCCATGCTGATCATTGATGTGATTCATAGGTGTTATACCTGGGAAAAACTGTTGTCTCTATCCTTTGGAAGATTTCATGTGCATTCTGGTACCTTGAAAGTTAATCTTCATTGAGCAATCAGTTACGTGATTTTGCTCAAGCTCTCTGGGCCTTGTTTCTAAAGTTCATTGTGTCTTCAGCAATACAGATTAACTGTCTGCTTCTTGGGAGTAAACAAGGGCAGCAGCAATCAGCTGTATGCTTTGGAAATCTCTTGGCCATCCCTGGCCAATAACTCAGAAGGAGGCTTTCCCTTTCTGGTACTGAGGGTTCTGTTAGGAGGTTTTAGCTCTTGAAGGAAGTACTAGCAGCCAAGATGATAAAAGTTTATGAAAAATATATGTATATATTTTACAAGGAGTTATGTATACTATAGGTTTGGTTTTAGGTAAATAATATTATTATTCTATATAGCTTTTTTAGAACCCTTATTTTTATTTTATTCTCCTCCTACCTTAATTGTATTTAGCTTCCCCCATCCTTAAAGAGCCTCACTTTCTCATTTCCCTGGTAAGAACACTTGTGCCCCGCCATACCCTTCTTTATTACTCTCAACACTCCATCCAGTCAAATTTTTCTTTTCACATTTCTGGTTTAAAAAATTGCTATAGGCTATGTATGCATATTTGATAATACCTTTTCCATTAAATATCTTGTGCAATACTGCAATGATCCTTTGCCATCCTTTGAAATTTTTATATTTTAATTTTGAAAGAGATGACTTTTATTATAATATCATCATTTGATGGCTGGTTAGTGATATGCTTAGAATTTCTAGATAGTTTTGTTTCTATGTGTTTAGAAATATATCTACTTCTTTCAGATTTTCTAATTTACTGAGATCATTTTTTTTTCAAAACATGGTGTGATCATGTTGGTTTGGTGGTATCTATTCCAATCTTCTACTTTCCCTTCAAATTTAATTTATTAAGTCTTATCATTCTTTCTTTTTGTTAGTTTATATTTTAAATTTTTTATTTTTCACCTTTCTGTGTGTGTGTGTGTGTGTGTGTGTGTGTGTGTGTGTGTGAGAGAGAGAGAGAGTGCCCCCATTCAGCAGGAAGCAGTTTGGAAAGAAAAAACTGTGCCCATATTCCCAAATATTGTTCATAAATGTTCTTTTACATTTAAAGAAGGATATGATATAGATATGAATAATTTGCATTGGTATGGATTTGATTTTATTGATATAAATTTAAGGTCAGTCTTGTTATATGTATTTCTGATATTGATTAAGGTATTGTGATTGTGTAGTTCATTTAAAAATGTAATGTATATAGGTTGTTAATAGATAATCATCTATAATAGTCAAGTTTGTAGTCATGTTAGTTAGATTTTCTAGATGTACATAGATATATTTTAGATAGACATTCTTCATATCTTTCAAAGACTACAGAAAAGGGCATTTAATGTTTTAATAACTTAGGGTTTTTCATGACAATGGACACGTTTGCTCCTGGCAGCACCAATCTACTTTGAGAGAAAGATGGGCATCGAAGAGGCTCCTTATGGAGTTGGTTAGCCATTTGGGCAAGAAACTGCTCTTGCCTGGACTGATGCATAAACTGGACACAGAGAACCTGCAGAGAGAGGACTGCTGAACTTGCCTAAAGGTGAGATGGTCTTTTGGGGTTCCTGACCTATGAAAGTCTACGAGACATTCTGCAGGACACAGCAGAAAGTGACTGAACTGTCTTTGGAATTTCCTGCTTCATGGAAATGTCTGCTGGAAACTATGGGCCTGTAGGCCGAAGATGGATGCCCCAACGGTACAGAGGAATTTTGGGTGCCTATCCAGGCAGTGAGTTGTCTCTGTCATTTCTAGAGTTTGGATTTCTTATTTGCTTAGGTAATATTATATCCTTCTGGAGTCTTTGATGGAGTTGAAGAATGGTTAGTTATAGTTATAGTTTTCCTTAGTTATGATAAAAGATAAAATAGATATAAATATTTTAACTGTAATTCTTGCTTGATAACTGTTTTGTTATATGTAATCTTACAATGTTAAAGTGAAAGCCTTCCTTTTTTGTTTAAACAAAAAAAGGGGAAATGATGGGAAGAGTCTTCTGTTTTGTGTTAATTTCATTGGTTAAATAAAGAGTCTGTTTTGGTCCTTTGATAGGACAGAAAATTAGGTAGGCAGAGTAGACAGAACAGAATGCTGGGAGAAAGAAGCTGAGTCAGTCAGTCGCCATGATTCTCCCACCGGACACAGACACAGGTTAAGATCCTCCCTGGTAAGCCACCAGCTTGTGGTGCTACACAGATTATTAGAAATGGGTAATCAAAGATGTGAGAATTAGCCAATAAGAGGCTAGAACTATGGGCCAAGCAGTGTTTAAAAGAATACAGTTTCCATGTAATTATTTCGTGTGTAAAGCTAACCATGCATGTGGCCGGGCGCTGGGAATGCACCCCGCCGTTCATTACAACAGTGATGCTTCTCTGAATTCCCTCTCTGCATCCTTATCCTTAGTGTATAGGAGGGCAACTGATTTTTGGAGTTGATCTTGTATTCTGCCACATTACTAAAGGTGTTTATCAGCTATAGGAGTTCTTTGGTAGAGTTTTTGGGGTCGCTTATGTATACTATCATATCATCTGCAAATAACGAAGGTTTGACTTCTTCCTTTCCAATTTGAATCCCCTTGATCCCCATATCGTGTCTTATTGCTATTGTTAGAACTTCAAGCACTATATAGAAGAGGTATGGAGAGAGTGGACAGCCTTGTCATGTTCCTGATTTTAGTGGGATGGCTTTAAGTTTTTCTCCATTTAATTTGATGATAGCTGTCGGCTTGCTGTAAATAGTTTTTATTATATTTAGATATGACCCCTGTATCCCTAATCTCTCCAAGACCTTTATCTTAAAGGGATGTTGAATTTTGTCAAATGCTTTTTCCAGCATCTAATAAAATGATCATATAGTTTTTCTTTCAGTTTACTTATATGATGGATTACATTGATAGATTTGTGTATGTTGAACCAGCCCTGCATCTCTGGGATGAAGCCTACTTGATCATAATGGATAATTTTTCTAATGAGTTCTTGGATTCAGTTTGCAAGTATTTTATTGAGAATTTTTGCGACGATGTTCATGAGTGAGATAGGCCTGTAATTCTCTTTCTTGGTTGGGTCTTTGTGTGGTTTTGGTATCAGGGTAACTATAGCTTAATAAAAGGTATTTGGCAATAACTCTTCTGTTTCTATATTATGGAATACATTAAGGATTATAGGTATTAGGTCTTCTTGGAAGTTCTGGTAGAATTCTGCATTGAAACCATCTGGTCCTGGGCTTTTTTGGAAGGGAGGTTTTTGATAACAGTTTCTAATTCTTCACGACTAGCAGGTCTATTTAGATTGTTCACCTGGTCCTGGTTTAACTTTGGTATATGGTACATACATAAAAAATGTCCATTTCTTTTGCATTTTCCAGTTTTGTGGCATACAGTCTTTTGTAGTAAGATCTAATGATTCTCTGAATTTCCTCTGTGTCTGTGGTTATGTCCCCCTTTTCATTTCTGATCTTATTAATTTGCATGTTCTCTCTCTGTCGTTTGACTAGTTTGGAAAGGGATTTCTCGATCTTGTTGATTTCCTCCAAAACCAACTTTTTGTTTCATTGATTCTTTGGATTGTTTTCTGTGTTTCTATTTTGTTGATTTCAGCCCTCAGTTTGATTATTTCCAGTCTTCTACTCCTCCTTGGTGAGTCTGCTTCTTTTTTTTTTAGAGCTTTCAGGTGGGCTGTTAAGTCTCCAATGTGTGCCTTCTCTGTTTTCTTTAAGTGGGCACTTTCCTCTTAGGACTGCTTTCCTAGTGTCCCATAAGTTTGAGTATGTTGTTTCTTTATTTTCATTGAATTCAAGGAAGACTTTAATTTCTTTCTTTATTTCTTCCTTGATCCAGGTGTGGTTCAGTAGTTGACTGTTCAGTTTCCATGAGTTTATAAGCTTTCTCAGGCTAGCATTGTTGTTGAATTCTAACTTTTATCCATGGTGATCCGATAAGACACAGGTGGTCACTAATATTTTTTTGTATCTGTGGAACTTTGCTTTGTTACCGAGTATGTGGTCAATTTTCGAGAGGTTCCGTGAGCTATAGATAAGAATGTATATTCTTTCCTATTTGGGTGGAATGTTCTATAGATTTCTGTTAAGTTCATTTGCTTCATTACTTCCATTAATTCTCTTATTTCTCTATTAGGTTTCTGTCTGATTGACCTGTCCATTGGTGAGAGAGGTGTGTTAAAATCTCCTACTTTTAGTGTGTGTGGTTTGATATTTGCCTTGAGTTCTAGTAATGTTTCTTTTACATAAGTGGGTGCTTTTATATTAGGGGCATAGATATTCAGGATTGAGAATTCATCCTGATGAACTGTTCCTGTTATGAGTATAAAATGACCATCTCTATCTCTTCTGATTGATTTAATTTGAAGTCAGATTTGTTAGAAATTAGTATGGCTACATCCGCTTGTTTCTTAGGTCCATTTGCTTGAAAAACCATTTCCCAACCCTTTACTCTGAGTAGATGTCTGTCTTTGTGGTTGAGGTTTGTTTCTTGCAAACAGCAGAATGTTGGATTCTGTTTTCATATCCAATCTCTTAGCCTGTGCCTTTTTATAAGTGAATTGAGTCCATTAATATTAAGTGATATTAATGACCAGTGGTTGTTGACTCCGTTTGTTATTATTTTTTGGTAGTAGAGTTTGTGTGTCTCCCTTCTTGAGTTGTGCTGGTGAAGGGTCACTAGATGTCTGCATTATTGTAGGCAGTGTTGGCAATGTTGGATTCCTTGAGTTGTGATTTTCCTTCTATTACTTTCTGTAAGGCTGGATTTGTGGGGACATATTGTTTAAATTTGTTCTTATCCTGGAATATTTTGTTTTCTCCATTGATAGTGAATGGAAGCTTGGCTGGTTATAGTAGTCTGGGCTTGCATCCATGGTCTCTCCATGGTCTCTTCATTTCTGCAGTACCTCTATCCAGGACCTTCTGGCTTTCGTGGTTTCCATAGAAACTGTGTAAGTCTGATAGTTTTACCTTTATAAGTTACTTGACCTTTTTAATTTGGCAGCTCTTAAGATTCTTTCTTTAATCTGTATGTTTTGTGTTTTGATTATCATATCGAGAGGCAATTTTTTTGATCCAGTCTATTTGGTGTTCTGTATGCTTCTTGAATATTCACAGAAATATCTTTCTTTATGTTGGGAAAGTTTGCTTCCATAATTTTGTTAAATAAATTTTCTGTGCCTTTGAGCTGTAATTCTTCTCCTTCTACCCCTATTCTTCTTAGGTTTGGTCTTTTTATTGTGCCCCATATTTCCTGAATGTTTTGTGATGAGAATTTGTTGGATTTGCTGTTCTCTTTGATCAGCACATTTATTTTCTCAATGGTGTCTTCACAGTCTGACATTCTTCTATCTCTTGTATTCTATTAGTTATGCTTGTTTCTGTAGTCTCTGTCTGTTGCCCTAGATTTTGCATATCCAGTCGGCCCTCGGTTTGTGTTTCCTTCCTTGCCTCCATTTCAGTTTCAATTCTTGAACTGTTTCCATTACCTGTTTTATTGTTTTTTTCTTGTTTAATCCCAGCACTCGGGAGGCAGAGAAAAGGGGATCTTTGTGAATTCAAGGCCAGCCTGGTCTAGTTCCAGGACAGGCTAAAAAAAAAAAAAAAGAAAGAAAAAGAAAAACCAAAAACAAGCAAATAAAAGCCAAAATTAAACAACAACAACAACAACAAACGGTACTGTGTTTAAACACCCAGTATATAAATTGGGAATAATCTACCTGTTATTAGATTTTCAGAATTCTAATCCAAGTTGTCAAAGGAAATCTGCACTGGCTTTTTATTCTTACCACTTCAAACTTGCAAGGGACCCCCTCCAACTGTATCACACCTGCACGGACCCAATCAGAAAGACAAACTGTACAAGATACTGAGGGGAACATGGATGGAGAGCTAGCTGTCCACCCACAGCTAAGCCCTTCTGACTTGCAGTAAATAGAGACACTATCTGCTGTGCTTTGGGTGCAGGAATGGGATAGTTAAGGATGACTGGGAAGCAACTGCAGTCCTAAAGTCCGCCAGAATGACCCCTGCCAAACCAACGGGTCCAGCTGCTGTGGATGGACTGGAAAATGCCAGCAGGTGTGGTTTACAGCCTGAGACCAGACATCAAGAGGGTGTTTTGGATTTCCTCTTAAGGAGAAAGGAGCCAGCAGGAAGAAAGCCCAGATGGAAAGGTGCTCTGACATCTCCAGGGTCTCCAGGTGTGCCTTTGCTCAGCAACTGTGTGAGCCTGCTTGCATGTTAGTTTCTGTTTTGTGTTTTGTTCCAAATTCTAGCAAATAGGAGTCACCTATACAGACAGCAATAATAGAATCCTCCCCACACCTTGAATCCCAGAATTGATATGAAACAATTTTCTGCATTCTGTCAATTATATTTTAGATAAATGCTGATTGGTCAGTAGCCTGGTAGAAAGCATAGGCGGGACAGGAAGTAAAGGTGGGTCGATGAGAACAGGAGAATACAGGGAAGGAGGAAGCCCATTCCTTGGCAGTTGTGTACCTACCACAGAAGAAGCAAAATGTGACTGCCTCGCTGAAAAAGGTACCGAGCCATGTGGCTAGATAGACAAGAATAATGGGTGAATAAGTTATAAGAGTTAATAAGAAGCTTGAGCTAATGGGCCAATCAGTTTATAACTAATGTAGAACTCTGTGTGCTTTCTTTGGAACTTAAAGTTTGTGGGAACCGTGCAGGACAGAAACCCCGACACAAGCAGGCCCTCATGTTACACATCTCTCTGGTAATTATGGATTTGCACACCAAGGGAATTTAATTATTCTGTCCTTTACAAGCTCACCTATTTCTTTTTCTTTTTTATAAATTTCATTTATTTATTATGTATACAGTGCTCTACCTGCACGTATATTTTCCAGGCCATCAAATTCAGCTCAAAGTCAAAAAAAAAAAAAAAAAAAAAAACAAAACAAAAAAAACCCAAAAAACAAAAACAAAACTTAAAGTAGATTTGATTTTGGAAAAGTTTGTCAAAAATGCAAGTGCTGGGGAGATGGCCCAGTGATTAAGAGGGCTGCTCCTTTCTGAAGGGAGGCAGATGGGAGATAGAGCTGAGGAAGAGGAGAAGAGAGGGGAGAGAATGGGGGAAGGGAACCTGTTGGGCGGGGGAAGTACATACAGCTTTTCAAGAAGAAGCAAATTCCATGCCAAAAACCCACATGGCAGCTCATAACCATATGCATCTCCTGTTCCAGGGATTCCAGTGTCCTCTTCTGCCTTTCATTGGAGCCAGGCACACATGTGATACATAAGCTTACATACATGCAAGCAAAACACTGATACACATATAATAAAATGTACATATAATCTATAGCCACATATAATTTATATTGTTATTTGTAAAAGTTTAAAATAATGAGGCTGGGTCATGGTAGTGCACAACTTTAATCCCAGCACTCAGGAGGCAGAGGCAGGTGGATCTCTGTGAGTTCGAGACCAGCCTGGTCTACAAGCGCTAGTTCCAGGACAGGCTCCAAAGCTACAGAGAAACCCTATAAACCCTGTCTCGAAAAACAAAACAAACAAACAAATAAAATTAATGAAAGTGGATCAAAATCATGGTGAAATAAAAACCTTCATTTAATAAGCAGACCATTAAAGCAACGAGAGCCTTGAACTCATACACATCTGCCTGGTGCTGGGTCCCCAGTGCTGGGATTCAAGGTGTGGGGAGGATTCTATTATTGCTGTCCTTTGCTTGGTTTGTTCATTTAACCACCTGGAAGACCAAAGGTCTTAAGACAAAACACGAAAATGAAGCTAGATTTCTCCTTCATTCTCTCTTTTTTTCCCTCTAGACTCCAAGGAAGCACAGGAAATCCTCGGTGTCATAGGAGCATCCCTGTCTCAGAGGCCAAGCTTTCCAGATGCTGAGTGCATTTCTCTGGCTCTATCATGTATGTAGTTTATGTCCTTTGCACACTGGCTTTGAGACAGGGACTGTAGTCCTGTCATCTTAAACTGGCATTTCTGCTTCTTCAGGCTTTAAAGGGTGCAGTGGGTGAGTTTCACCAAAACAGGAAGCAATGCTTTGAGAGCAATAAGTGGGGATACAGTGTGCACACTCTCTTCAGCCTTTTCCATGGGGAGGATGAACTTGTGTCCTTATCATGGTTTTTCTGTCAGGGCCTAGGGAGAGGATTGTAATCCTTTAGCCAGAAAAGAATGGGGGTCAGCTTTCAGGCTCGTTGGTACCACTAGGATTAATAGGTGTGGTGGTTGGAATTGGACATAACATGGTGAACTTGTTTTCTTTCTTTTTCTTTTGTATTTTTTTTTCTAGACAGGGTTTTCTGTAGCTTTGGAGCCTGTCCTGGAACTTGTAAACCAGGCTGGCCTCAGACTCACAAAGATCTGCCTATCTCTGGCTCCCAATTGCTGGTATTAAAGGCGAGTGCCACCATCGCCCAGTATGTCGCTAAGGCTTGGTATTTAGCCAGTCTGGCCTCTCTTACCCTGTAACCCCAGTTTGATTCTGTAACCTTCAGAGGCACACAAATGGTACAAACTGCCCCCTCCCTGTGTGTGTGTGTGTGTATGTGTGTGTGTGTGTGTGCATGTGTGTGAGAGAGTGCTTTCCTTTGGTTACAGTTTGGTGGGTTTGGAGGAGGGATATTTTCTTTTCTTGGGTTTTAGAGTTTTGTTGTATTGGATTTTGTTTTTTGAAACAGAGACAGGGTTTCTCTGTAGCTTTGGAGCCCTCCTGAAACTCACTCAGTAGGCCAGGCTGATGTCAAACTCAGATCTGCCTCTCTGCCTCCTGAGTGCTGGGATTAAACATGTGTGTCATCACCATGTGCTTTTGTTTTTTGAGAAAGAATTTAAAGTTGGATGGGTGGAGGGGAGAAGATCTGGAAGGACTTGTAGGAGAGGAAGAATATGATTTAAAGTTAAAAGTTTTTGAAGTTAAAAAAATGGGGGGAATGGACAGAAAGAAAAATCTATCACCTCAGACTGCACACAACCTTCAAGACTGCCTGAGGCTGGGTTGGTTGTGTTCTCATTGAGTCCCTGTAGAGATGGGAACCAGCTTAGCAGAACAGACTCTAGCAGGTCAGGCAGCAGCCTCCATGCTGGCACTCCAGGCCTTTCTACTGGCTCCTCTGAGGCCTTTTGTTTTTGCTGCAGACTCTCCTGCCTCTACTTCCCAAGTACAGGAATCTGAGAAGTGCCCAGCCTTCACAGAAGTTTGGAGGACCTTTAGAATTCCACTTGCACTGGGCTGTGGTTTGCACATTCCTTTAATACCAGCACTGGACAGCAGAGAAACAATCTCATGAGTTCCAGGTCAACTTGAGATAAAGAGACCATTGTTATAAATATTTTTTAATATTTAGTGTTGGGAATATGTGTGCATGACACAGCACTTGTCTTGGCCGATGTATTCATCTCAGCACTTTCAGGAGAAGCCTTTAGATTACACTACATAAGACCTATGTTTTCCATCAATGGAGATGTCACACATGCAAAATTTCCATGGACAGCATCATCTAAAGTTCATAATACTGCAAGAGAGTGAGTTAATTAGCTGTTTGTCCCTTATTGATTCCTCAACTGTGTCTATATAGTACACTTAGTGTTGTAGGGTCTTATGTCACATGCATGAACAGAGCCTCAGTCATCTCTTCTCACACCTCATTTCTCCCCTGTAGATTGTTGAAATTCTCACACATTAAGATCACAATGAAACTCAGAATTACAGTGCCCAAGGCTATTAATGCAACAGCCACCCCATACAGTTCTTCCTAGTTCATAAAGGTTGCAGCATTGTGAATGCACTTGTTCTGCCATGTTGACACACTGCTCCTCTGGATGCTTCACAATCTGGTGCACATCATATGGAGAAAGGAAAATATGATTAGTGCTGCTTCAGCATTTTTTATTTGCAGGACATTTCAATTAAATATGTTGAAGAAGCATTGCAATATCTGCAATTTGTTGCTGAGGATGTAATTGAAGAACATTGCTGCACAGAAATGCTTCAGTTCATTATCATCATGGGGAACAAAAGCAAACCACCATTTCGTTGTCTTTTAAACTGTATTAATGAGATCGTTTATAATGTTTTCAGAAAACACAGATTTCACAGTACATTCTAGATGCTCTGATAAAACGACTTAGATTGGTGAATGCACAGAAGTTGAATTCATTAATCACAGTTCAGCTGAGTGTTTTGAAAATCAGATCACATGGACCAGTGCCCCCTGAGGTCATTGTCTCTTTTATGAATGAAGCCCTCAAGAGAGATGAAGACTGTTTCTTCTACTTAGAGAAGATATGTTGTAAGTTTTCTAGTTTGAATTTGCCAGGCAATATAATTTACCATAGACACAATACTAAATGTAATAAATAGATTGTTGTTGAATATTATTTTAACTAGGTAACTAGGCAAAGATGTGTTACATTTGATTATTCTGCAGAATATTGCTGCAACTATGTAAGATGTGTTACTTTTGTTTGTGCTGTGTTTGTTTAACGATAAAAAGATGTGCTGCATTTGTTTTACATTGCCTGTCTACAGCATCTGATTGGTCCAATAAAGAACTGAACAGCCAGTAGCTAGGTAGAGCAAAGATAG
The DNA here is from genome assembly GCF_014885135.2 of Alexandromys fortis. NCBI lineage: Eukaryota > Metazoa > Chordata > Mammalia > Rodentia > Cricetidae > Alexandromys > Alexandromys fortis. The sequence continues at coordinate 600,537 of NW_026068263.1, read as the reverse complement.
GTAAGGCTGGTGGGCAGACAGAATAAATAAAAGAAGGCTAGGCTGAAAAGGCAAAGACAGGAAGAATGAGAGAAAGTGGAGAGAGCATAGGACATGCCCAGGGCAAGAAGCCTGGCAGTCAACAGCCAGCCCGAGATAAGGGAGCAGTGAAAGGAAGATGGACAGAAGGGAGAAAGATAATGAGCCCCAAGACAAAGGGAGATAGAAGAAAACAGGTCCCCAATCACCACTGGACCCAGCCTCCCATTTGGGCTATGGTATTCTACCAACCCTTTGGCCAAAACAGGGCACACAGGTATCAACAATCTGATATGCTAATTGTAACATTTCAAGGGCTATGCAAGTAACCATTGAGCTGTTTCACCACATAAGAGGCATTAGCAATATTAACAGATGTCACACAAATGAAATGATAAAAGTGTGAACAAGACATTTGTTGTACTAGCCGTAAGTCCTCCTGCTCCTTCAGCAAATCCTACCAGTGTGCGCCACAAGAACGCACCCAGGCAGCATGCAGGCTCAGAGACCTTCTGCAGCTACTACACGGATTTCTGTGTGCTGACGGATGTTGAAATAGGAGTGGCGGCGGGGTTGCGTCCCCAACACCCCGGCCGCTTGGCTAGCTCATGCCCGAAATAACAACACACAAACTGTATTCATTTAAGAACTGCTTGGCCCCTGAACTCTAGCCCTTACAGGCTAATTCTCGTACCTGGACTAGCCCATTTCTAATGATGTGTGTAAGCACCCCAAGGTGCGCTTACCGGGAAGAGTCTAGCCTCCGTCCATCATGGTGTCTCTGCTCCAGAGAGCAGCTGTTGGGTCTTTCCAGGAGCAGAGCAGAGTCTGACCTCACTTCCTCTTCCGCCCAGAATTCTATTCTG
>NW_026068263.1:560587-596885 GCF_014885135.2 Alexandromys fortis | reverse complement strand
GGAAGAGTCTAGCCTCCGTCCATCATGGTGTCTCTGCTCCAGAGAGCAGCTGTTGGGTCTCTCCAGGAGCAGAGCAGAGTCTGACCTCACTTCCTCTTCCGCCCAGCATCCTATTCTGTTTTCTCCTCCTACCTATGCTTTAACCTATCAGGGCCAAGCAGTTTCTTTATTGCTCAGCCAATGAAATCAACAGATTGATATGACACTCCCACATCACTGGACACTCCCACATCAGACGGAAAGCCTAACACTAGCCCTGCAGACTCTTGAGCTTGCAGAGCCTGGAACCACCACCGCCTTCTTCTTTCCCCGCTGCTGCCTTCTCAGTCAGCCCAACCCAGTCTGTGCTCCAGTTTGTCTCGGCTCCAGCACTTGTTGGCACATTTGCTGATACTCCTGGCTCCGCTGTGGCATCCTACAGGCTGGGCACTGACTGGGCAGGGGCAACGAGCCTTCTGCCACAGCCGCCTAGCAAAGCTCCGCTCCAGCTTCCTTCTAGCCCCAGTTGAGTTGTTAGGTAGGACCTTCCAAGCTTTAGTGGCAGCTGCAGGTATTTGGGCGAATACTCCTGGATCGTACAGAATTTGTTGCTGCAAACCATCATAAGCCCCAGCCCCAGTTAACATATCTAAATTACGTTGAGCTTGACCCGTTAGAGCATTTAATTGGGCCGTTTGCATACAATTTTCCTGATATTCCCCTTGCCATAGGAGATATCTCCCCCAGACAAGACAGCACGATATAATTGCTGCCAATCACTTGGTGTTAAATTCAGAGTGGAGAAAGATTCTACCATGAGCCCCATATGCAGCAACAGCTTCCTTCAATTGCTTCATTTCTTTAAATTGTATTGCCAAATGTTGGCGTATTATTTGCCCTGGGTTGTTAGCATCTGGCACCTCCATTACTGGTGCAACCATGTGTGTAGGACAGAAGCAAACTCCTTTGTTTTGTTCAATGTTAGAGCCTGTAGAAGGAGCAGTGGGCTGTGTTCCCACCCAGCTCCCACATGGCTAGCTTTATACCCGAAATAACAACACACAAGTTGTATTCTTTTAAACACTGCTTGGCCCATTAGCTTTAGCCTCTTACTGGCTAACTCTCACATTTTCATTAACCCATTTCTATTAATGAGTGTAGCACCACGAGGTGGTGGCATACCAGGAAGGATCTTAACCTGTGTCCATCTTGGGGAGAAGAGCTATAGCATCTGCCTCATTGCCTTCTTCCTCCCAACATTCTGTTCTGTCTACTCCACCTATCTAAGTTCTGCCCTATCAGGCCAAGCAGTTTTCTTTATTAATTAACTAATGAAAGCAACAGATAGACAGATGACCCACCTACATCAAGAACTCCTTCCTAACTGCGACCACCAACCTTCATCATTACAAGCCACTGGGGCCAAGGGAGTTGGGTGTGAATCTTTTTTTGCTTTACATTTTCTCAGTTTTCTACGGAGATTTCTTATTTCCCTACGTATGGTTTCCTCCTCATCTTCGGGTGATTCCTCACTATCCTCTACAAACTCGAAATCATCAAATTCCTCCCTAGTGACTTACTGTTTTCTGAACAAGGTGGAGAAGATACTGCCAACAATTCCCATCTTAATTCCTCAATATGTCCCCCTTGGCCAGAACGACCCTGTCCACTTACCTCTCTATCTCCTATCTTGGGCCTCCAATTGCAATGCCTGCATGGTCTGGAACCGAAGCCCGGGCAAAGAACTTCAGGATTAACACATACCCCAATTCACCCCGACCTTCTGAGGGCAACCTCTCTGCATTCCCTAGTTCCCAATATCTCAGCAGAACCTCCAATTACAGTGCACTGCACCCCCTTCTGCACTCTATGCACTACAATACAGTTTGCGAGCTTCCGGCAAGGGGCTGGAGGTTAAGAAAACACACACAGAGACAGACAGACACACAGCCGTCTCTTCACTGGTAAGAAGCCCTTTATTTCATAGCACCATGGAGACTTAAATACCCAGCAGTCAAGTGGGCCAGCAGCTGAAAACCCCATCCTCTGATCCTTTAGGCAAGTCACAGCTTTTAGTAACTCCGATCAGAAGGCTCTAACAGGGACGGGCAGCTGAAGGCCAGGAGTCCAATTGGTCCCAACATTTTTTTTCTTTGTCATAATTTGTATTTCCTAATTCTTATTCCTGTTATTATGTTTTGTCATCTTGTGTTCAACCTGAAAGAATCTCTAGGTGAGATTTTTCACTGATATTTGTATTCATTTGGATTTACTGTTTCTTTAGATATTTTAGTTTGAAATTATTCGGTATTTATCTTTATTGTTATTGAATTCCTTTGTTACATGCTCACTCAGTATTTTTCTTCATGATCTCATTTTATTATCAGTGCATATTTTTGTCCTCTGATTTTTAGTACATTCTTATAATTATTGTTTGAATTTTTTTAGTATGTCATTAAACATACTCTTATTTAAGGCCATAACTGTGACATTAGAATTCATTTAGCTTTAATATATACTGTTTTTAATTCTTTTTTTTTAATATTTATTTATTTATTACGTATACAATATTCTGTCTGTATGCCTGAAGGCCAGAAGAGGGCGCCAGACCTCCTTACAGATGGTTGTGAGCCACCATGTGGTTGCTGGGAATTGAACTCAGGACCTTTGGAAGAGCAGGCAATGCTCTTAACCACTGAGCCATCTCTCCAGCCCTACTGTTTTTAATTCTGTGAAATCTTTTAGTGGATGTTTTTTCTCTGCTCACCCAAGATGTAGGTAGAACAGATACAAGATTTCATTGCTGCACTCTGAATAGATATTCAGCCCAGTAGCTACAACTTATACAATACATTCTTTCACATGAAAATCACTCTGCTTATCACTCTGAGGAAGAATATTAACTGTACATTTTGTACTATTTGAGTAACCTGAGATAACTTCAGATCAAGCTTGAAGACTTTCCTGAAGTTAACTACATTAAAGTCCATTCACTTTGTATTTGTAGTTCATCAGTTTCCCCCACTATCTTTTTGTGCAAATCACTGCTGTAGCAATGGTGGAGGGCTCAGGTCACATGTATTTTTTTAAGATTTATTTATTTTACCCTCCCAATAAAAACCTTTTCTTTTCTTGTTTTTTTGAGATAGGGTTTGTCTGTAGCTTTGGAGCCTATCATAGAACTAGCTAGCTCTTGTAGACCAGGCTGGCCTCAGACTCACAGAGATCCACCTGCCTCTGCCTTCCGAGTGCTGGGATTAAAGACATGCACCACCACTGCCTGGCAAGATTTCTTTATTTATTATATATACAGTGTTCTCCTGTGTGCATGACTGCCAGAAGAGGGCACCAGCTCTCACTAAAGATGAGTTTGAAACATTTTATCATTACTGGAAATTGAACTCAGGACCTCTTAAAGAACAGTCAGTGCTCTTAATTCTTAAACTCTGAACCATCTCTCCTGTCCCATGTCATATATTTATAATCACAATCTTTTATTTTCAAATTTATATTTTTCCCTCTCTGGTGTCTGAAACCCCTCTAACACGTATTTATTTATTTATTTATTTTGGTTTTCTAAGACAGGATTCCTCTGTAACTTTGGAGCTTGATATCCTAGAACCTGCTTTGTAGGCCAGGCTGGCCTCAAACTCACAGAAATCTGCCTCCCACTGCCCCACTAGTGCTGGGATTAATTGGCCTGCACTACCACCACCTAGCAAAAGCACGCTATTTTTTAAATAGCCCATCCAATTCCAAACATGATTCATGTCAATTCATCCCACTGAGAAGGGGTCACCAGGAAGCCTGGATGTTCAAGCCTGTCATTTGATGGTGAATAAAGTGTGTCGAGCTCTCCTGGACCTCAAAGAAAGTGGAGGAAACACCTTATTCCCAAATTCCTCCAGTCTTCATTCTCTCAGCTGACCCTGGCTAGAAGAACTGAAGGAATCTGTGAAATGGGCATCACGAGTTATTGACTTCAATTGATAATTATTTTCTGCAAAGGCATTTGGGGAAAGGAGGTAGGAGGGGTTTAAGCTCATGCTATTCAAGCTACAGAGATAAACAGCATGGAAAACAAACACTAAACAGAGTCAACAAATCTTTGAAAGCCATTTACCAATGTCTGTATCTCTATATAAACCATCAGAAAGAGGAGACCATGAGGTTGGAGATGATAGTTCACACGTTGGGAGCAAGAATCTCACTAGTACAGTGTCATCCTAGATTCCTCCTAGATCCTGAATAGCCTTCCAGAGGACTCCCAATATTAATTGAAGACTCACATGCCCTCCATAAAAAGCAAGAAATTTCAATCTTACTGTCATATACAGGTTCATACTTTTATTTGAACACTAAATAAATGGAAGTAGGCTGCCTTCTCCAAGTTTAAAGACATCCTGGGCTCCACGGCTAGACCTTGTTTCAATCAGCAGAGAAAAAATAAATTTTATTTTGTTTTGTAAGAAAGGGTCTCAGGGGGCTGGATAAATGGCTCAGTGTTTAAGAGCACTGACTGTTTTTCCTGAAGACCTAGGTTCCATTCCTAGCACCCTCATGGCACCTCACAACTGGATCTCATAGCTTCAAAGTAATGCACATAAAAGAAAGATAAATAAATTATTAAAAATGAATGGTCTTAGTTCTAGTTGTCCTTGAGCTCACTATGTAAACCGGGCTGGTCTCAAACTCAGATCATTTTGCCTGTGCTTCTGGAGTGCTGGGATTAAAGGTATGCACAAACACACCCTGACAAATGAAGATCACAATAGTAAAGACATTTGTGTTCCTCCTGTTATTTTTATCAGGATTACCTTCAACTCATGGTCACTCTGGGATTCAGACTGAGCCTCTGTCTCACAAAATGAACACAGAAACCACAGAAGCTGTTAAGAAAAAAATATTCGATATTAAAAATACACAATGAAATTTCTGGTTGCCCAAGCCTCAGGGGGCTAAGAGGAGTTTGTCTGTGAGTTCCAGGGCAGGAGAGGATCTGTAGAGAGACTTAGTTTTGAGAAAAAGAGATTCCTCAAAGTAAAGAACTATTTAAGTTACATTGGGATGACAAGGCTAGAGAAGGCTGAATGAGATGGGGTGTCCTGGTAGTGCTGAGGGACTTACCTGATCTGGACACTGACAACAGGTCTTCAGATTCCAGCAGTGGCATGCAGTTGCTCCAGGCTCCAAAACTCTGAGCAGTTCTCTGGCTTAGTTCTTTCTATAACTTTCCACTGATCACTCCCTTTTGTAGCCACACCAACTCCAACAAAATCTACAGTCTGATTCAAGAAGTGACTCTCTGCCCTCTTCCTTCTTCTGGGATTTAGCTAGTATCTAGGTAGTCTGGATCAGATTGAGACCCAATAAAAGAGTTTAGAATAGAATACTAGTTACAAACACACTCACTGAAGCAACCACAATCACTGAGTTCTTAGTTATGGGTCTGTGTACTAGGTGTTTTAATATTTTGAGCTGGGATTTCACAGTGTACCTAAGGCTAGCTGGAACTCATGATGTCCCCCACACTTAGCTTAATTTTTCTGTATCAATTGGCCGTGTGCTATGATGTGAGCTGCCATGTTTAAACAAGTTTCCTTCCTTTTTTTAAAGATCAGAAATTCTGCTTTTTAATTAAATTAGCAATCTGATAAATGTTATTGATTTACATCAGTTCTCACTGGCAGTTAAAGACACAAATTCACTCAGACATCAATAAATGGACTTTTAGTTTATTTTAAATCTGTTTGTATATTAAAGAAAGAAAAAGTCTTCTACAATGCAGCAATGTCCAATAGTCAGGTCTTGTAAATTAAGTGGTTAAATGGAAGATTACAAGAGATTACGTTCAGAAAAGTAGTATGTATGTCAGTTCTTGGCATCTTCATTAGAAGAAACAGTGAGAGTCACTAGCTAATGCATACGTCTTTCATTGTATCATAACAGGTGGTTTTGTACCAAAACTCCAGCTGTCACTTTCAATTTAGGAAATGGTAGTTCAGAAAGATGCTTTCTCCTTTAACTTTTTAAGAGAATTTCTTTCTGGTCTTAACAAAATTATATAGCACTTGGGGATAAAGATACACCCCAGCAAGCCTGCACTGGAGGCCAGGATGGAGAAGACCTCCACAGCCACCATGACCTTGCCCTTGGTGCTATGGTATGCAGGAAGAAAGGTGACCCAGACACTACAGAACACCAGCATGCTGAATGTCAGCAACTTGGCTTCATTGAATGTGTCAGGGAGATTCCTGGCCAAGAAAGCCACAATGAAGCTCCCTAATGCAAGGGTGCCATGGTATCCCAAGACACAATGAAATGCAATCATTGAGCCCTTGCTACATACAATGATGATGTGGCTTTGTTCACTCTTGGCATCAATTTCAATAAACGGAGGAGAAACTCCCAGCCAAATTGCACAGAGAATGATTTGGATGAGGGTGCAGATGACAATGATGAAACTGGATGCCCTTGGAATCAGGTAGTACCTCATCCTTCTTCCAGGGGTTGTGACTTTGAAAGCCAGAAGCACAGTCACTGTTTTGGCCAACACAGTAGAAACAGCCACACTGAATACCACTCCAAATGTGATTTGCTGCAGGATGCACTTAGCTGTATTGGGATGACCAATAAAGAGCAAGGAACACAGGAAACAACAGATGAGTGAGACGAGCAAGGTGTAGCTGAGATTCCGGTTATTGGCCTTCACAAGTGGAGTGTCATGGTGCTTTATGAAGATTCCAAGAACCACAGATGTGAACGCAGTGAAGCACAAGGCCATTAAGGTCAGAGCCATCCCCAAGGGGTCTTCATAGGTCAGAAAACTCACAGTTTTGTCAATGCAATGGATTTGTTCTGCATTGGCATACTGGTCCTCTGGACACTTTACACACTGATCCACATCTGATGGAGAAAAAAAACTAAGATTAGTGAATCTTGAGCATTTTTCTTGACAAGACATTTCATTTACGAGTGTTGAAATTAGCATTGCAATATCTGCACTTGTGCTGAGGATGACATTAAAAGATAATGCTGCAAAGCAATACTTCCATTTCACAATACTCATTCATTATTTTTAATGGAATGAATCTAAACAATTACTACTTTGTCTATTAAATGTGTGTTAATGTCATCATTTGTCACATTATAAAAAAGATTTTTTAGTAGAAAGACAGGAGATAGGGAATGAGGGAGAAGAGAACAGAACAAAGGGTAAAGGAGTGGATATTTGGGCCAAGAAGACAAAGCCTTCTCTGATACAGTAGAAATAGGTATCACCTGTGGGAAAATGGCAATTTATAAAGGTAAAAGGGTTATCCCATTTTAGGATTAAGTGTTAGATTGGATTATCAGGATAATTAGGACAGTCACGAGGGATTTTTGCTAGTTTGACCTCACTTTTGATATCTGGACAATGATAGTCAATTTCAGGTGGAGGAAGTGGGTGATTAAGGCAAAAGATCTTGGTGGCTAGCTTTGGGAATGTAATTGTCTTAGGTTTTATATTGCTTTGAAGAGAAATGATGACCATGGCAACTCTTTTAAAGAAAAACATTTAATTGGGTGTCTTATATATATATATATAGTCAGAAGTTTAGTCCATTATCATCATTTTGGGATATCGTTGTATGCAGATTGACCTGCAATTGTAGAAGGGTCTTTGAATTCTGTTTTTATCCATTGGCAATAAGAAGTAAACAGACTCACTGTGTGTTTCTTGAGCATGTATGAACCCTTAAACTCTGCTGCCACAGTGAAACACTTCATCCAACACGACCATATCTTCTCCAAAAAGACCAAATATCCTAATAGATTCACTCCTCATGATGTCATGGGGGCAAATTTTATTCAAGCTACCATAGTAATCTAATGGTTTTTAGCAAGGCAAATGGAATGTGAGAGAAGGACAGAGTGTTTTAGAGATATATTTAATATGCATGGGATGACTACAGTCCTGTCAGAATCACTAATTTGTATGTGTTTACATGTAAAGTCTCAAAAGAGATGGTGAAAATGAGGTCAGTTGGGTTTATATGGGGTAAGTAGGAGGGGAAAATGAGAAAGGAAGGTTATGTAAATATAATTTTGATGTTGGAAAATGCAAACATAATGAAATAAATTAAATAAGTGTATGTCCTTAGCTGTGTCATCATCTGATAGTAAGGATGCTCTACTCCTCAGTATTGTTCATAACAAGCAGCAACATGGCAGTTCCCATGAGTGGCAAGCAGTTGAGAGACCTGCCTCCAGGCTGCGTCCCCACTCTTGGTATGAAACAATGGTCTGTATCTGCCAATTATATTTTAAATAAATGCTGATTGGCCAGTAGCCAGGCAGGAAGTATAGGTAAGACAACCAGACAGGAAGTAGAGGCAGGTCAATGTGAACAGGATAATTCTGGGAAGAAACAGTCCATTCCTCTGCAGTCCTGGCCCAGTCACAGACAGCAAGCAGGCACCTGAATATCCTCTCCATGGCCAGTAATCCCTGTTAACCTTAGAAGACTACATAGGTACAAGTGCAAACTCAGCAGTTGAAAGATCATGTACAGACACAAGCCATACTAGATGGAAGAACAGACTACTTAGGCACTGCCATGACCCACACCTGTTGGAAGAACAAATGAGTAAATGCCAGCACAAGAATACATTCAACAAGTGTAAAAGCAATATGGGGCTGATAGTGATCCTTCAACAGTAAGATCTAATACAGCTGAAACACAAGAAAACAGTCTTAATAATAACTTTAGGAAAATGGTAGTTGCTCTGAAAGAGGAAATGAAAAATTCCCTTAAGAAATCAAAAAAAAAAAAGGACAAAAAAGTATTGGAAGAAATCAATAAATCCGTTAAAGAAACAAAGAAAGCCAAGAACAAACAGTCAAATAGGCAAAGGAAACACTTCAAGACTTGAAAATTGAAATAGAAATAATAAGCAAAACATAAACTGATGGAATTTAGTAAATGAAAAATATGGCTAAGTGAACAGGAACTACTGATTCAAACATTATGGACAGAATACAAGAGACAAAAGAGACAATCATAGATGTTAAAGATACAACAGAGGAAATAAATTCATAAGTCAAAGGAAATGTTAAATCCAATCAATTCCAAGCATAATATATCCAAAATATCTGTGGCACCATGCAAAGACCAACCCTAAGGGTAATCAGGGTAGAAGGAGAAGAATCTCAGCTCAGATACATAGAAAATATATTTAACAAAATCAAAAAAAAAATCCCAACCTAAAGAAGGACATGTGTATGAAGGTACAAGAAGCTTACATAATACCAAATTGGCTAGACCAAAAAACAGTCCTCTCACCCCATAATAATCAAACACTAAGCCAACAGAATGAAAAAAGATTTTTTTCTGACTTAAATAATTTTATTTAAAAAAGGAAAATGTGGTTATGGAGATAAAGCTGAGCTGCCTCTTTATCCTACAACCATGAAGAAAGAACTTTAAGAGCTGCAGATGAATAAGGCCAATAAACATATAAAAGCAGATCTATCAGAATAACACCTGTCTTCTTAAAGGAGACCCTACAAGCTAGAAAGTCCTGGACTGATGTTTTACAGACAATAAGGGACCACAGATGCAATCTCATAATACTATGCCCAGAAAAACACTTCATAACAATAGACAAGAAAAGCAATGTATTTCAAGACAAAACCAGATTTAAACAATACCTATCCAGAAACCCAGCTCTACAGAAGTGCTATAATAAAAACTCCAACCCAGTTGGGCGGTGGTGGTGCACACATTTAATCACAGCACTCGGGAGACAGAGGCAGACAGATCTCTGTGAGTTTGAGACCAGCCTGGTCAACAAGAGCTAGTTCTAGGACAGGCTCCAAAACCACAGAGAAACCTTGTCTCGAAAAACCAAACCAAACAAACAAACAAACAAACAAACAAACAAACAAAAAACCCCTCCAACTCATGGAAGTTTGCTAAATCTATGTAAACACAGACAATAGATAACTCACAACAGCAAAACCCCAAAGAAGGGAAACTCAAACACTAAAACCACCAAGGCCAAAAAACTGCCAAGAATTAGTAATTTCTGATCATTAACATTTCATAGTATCAATGGACTCAATTTGCCAATAAAAAGAGATAGACTAACAGAATGGATATGAAACCAGGATCTATCCTTCTGTGGGTTACAAGAAACACACCTCAAACCTCATAGACAGACATTACTTCAGAGTAAAAGATTGGGAACAAAATTTCCAATCAAATGAATCTAAGATATAAGCTGGTGTAACTACCCTAATATCTAAAAAAATAAACTTCAAAGTAAAATTACTGAAAAGATATGGAGAAGAACATTTATATTCATCACAGGAAAATCCATCAAGATGAAGACTTAATTTTGAATATCTATTACCTAAATACAAGAGCGCCAACATTTTAAAAGAAACATTACTAAAGCTTAAATCACACATCAGACTCAAATGGACTTATGAGACTACTATGAAATATTTTTACCAAAACACGAAAGAACGTACTTTCTTTCAGCACCTCATGGAACTTTGTCTAAAATTGACACACACTTGGTCATAAATAAAATTTCACCAGATACAAAGATATTTGAATAACTCCTTGTATTACATGGAACCAGTATGGGTTAAAGTTAGAGTTCAGCAGCAACACAAACCAAAAAGTGTACAAACTCATGGAAATGCTCACAGCTGAACTGGGTAAAGGAAAAAATATAGAAAGAAATTAAAGACATCCTAGCATTCAATTAAATGAATCCACAACATACCCAAACTAATGGGACAGTAGGAAAGTATAAACTAAGAGGAAAGTTCATAGCATAAAGAGTTTGGGAAACCTGGTGCTGTGGTGAAGATCCTACTGCAGGGAGATGATGAACTGAGAGCTTTGGCAAGCTGGGAAACCACAACATGTTACACAGTAAAAAAAAGTTACTGTTTGCATGTGACTCCTTTTTTGATGAAGAACTTCCTAGAGTCAGAAACTCAGTGAAGATCCTGTGAGAGTTCATATAATGCAAATATGAAGATGAGCCACATTTGTATTTTGAGATGATAGGATGTTGAGATTCCCAAGCTATGAGATATATGCCATGGAAAGCTGCATACAGGGAGTAGAACTAGCAAAAGAGAGATGTGTGGATGTCCACCTTCCTAGACCAAGATGGAGCGGGGAGGACTTTGGACTTTCCACAGGGCAGGGAACCCTGACTGCCCCTCAGACTGGAGAGGGAGGGGGAGAGGAGAGGGAGGAGGGGGGAAAAGGGAGACGGGGAGGGAAATGGGAGGCGGGGAGGAGGCGGAAATCTTTTTTTTTCAATAAAAAAATTATATTTAAAAAAAACTTTAATAAATAAATAAATAAATAAATAAATAAATAAATAAATAAATAAAAAATTTTTAGGATTGAGCTCCCAATGTCCAAATGAGGAACAGAAGGAGGGAGAACATGAAAAGGGAAGTCAAGACCGCGAGGGGGGCACCCACCCACTGAGACGGTGGGGCTGATCTATTGGGAAATCACCAAAGCCAGCTGAACTGGGACTGAAAATGCATGGGATAAAACCAGACTCTGTGAATATGGTGGACAATGAGGGCTGCTGAGAAGCCAAGGACAATGGCACTGAGTTTTGATCCTACTGCATGTACTGGCTTTGTGGGAGCCTAGCCGGTTTGGATGCTCACCTTCTTAGACGTGGATGGAGGGGGAAGACCTTGGACTGCCCACAGGGCAGGGAACCCTGACTGCTTTTTGGACTGGACAGGGAGGGGGAGAGGCGTGGGGAGTGGGGGTAGGGGGAGAGAAAAGGGAGGCAGAGAGGAGGTGGAAATTTTTAATAAAAAAAATTAAAAAAGTTTGGAAAACTAAAAAAAGAATTCAGGAATAGAACTAAGTAGTTCTATTAGTTTATGGTGTCCCATCCTTGGAAGAGGAATTGATCTGGACCGGGACATTTACAGAAGCAAGAACGAGACAACAACCTGGGTCTGAGCAGAGCTGAGACAGCAAACTCCAGAGGATCAGGTACAGGGGAGCAACCACTGAGTGAGTGGGCCAGTGCTAGAGACCACTGCAGATCTGGGCACGAATCTGAGACCTTCCAGTGAGTAGACATGACCCAGAACCCCTGCAGGTCTGGATGTGAGTCTGGGACCTCTGAAGGAGTAGGCCTGAGCTAGGTTCTCTGTGGGTCCAGGCACACCCAAGTCTGGGATCTCTGAAGGGGTAGATAGAAGCCAGAGACCTTTGCAGGACCAACCCCTAGGCAGTGTCCTTTGCAGAAGCAGATCCAGACTATGAACATTTACAGGAACAGGTATGAGTTTTCAGCTTAAGTCAGAGCAAGCCTGAGACAGCAAAATCCATGGGAGAGGGGCAAACCCAATAAGCCCTAGTGACCTCCATGAACACTGAGTGACCAATGGGGTAGCTAGATCCATGGTACTGACTGTCTCACAAGGAACAAACATCTGAGCCTTGGATCCACTGGCACCTAGATTAATGACCGGAGTCACAGACAGCCCAAACCATACCATTTAGAATAAAAGGTGAGTAGACAAGGTAAGAACACATTCAACACCACAAAGAAAAATACAACACCAGTAAAATCTAGAGACACTTCAACAGCAAGACTTGATCTACCAAATAAAGATGAAGCAGAAGAAAAGGACCTAAAAATAACTTCAGGAGAATGTTTAGGAGACTCTTAAAGAGGAAATGAGATATTCCCTCAAAAAATGGAGGAAAAGAAAGACAAAAATTTAGAAGACATTAGCAAATCCCTCAAGAAAACCAAGAAACAGCAATCAAACATATGTAAGAAACTATTCAAGCCTTAAAAACTGAAATATATACAATTAAAAAAACAAAAGCCAGGGGATTCATAGAAACAAAAATCATGAGAAAATGATCAGAAACCACAAATGTAAGCATAAACAGCAGAATACAAGAAATGGAAGAGAGAATCTCAAGCTCTGAAAATTACAATAGAGGAAATAGACTCATCAGTCAAAGAAAACATTAAATCTATCTATCTATCTATCTATCTATCTATCTATCTATCTATCTATCTATCTATCTATCATCTATCTATATCTTAACCCATATTGTCCAGGAAATATGGGACACCATGAAAACACCAAACCTAAGAATAATAGGTATAGAAGAAGAAGAAGTTCAACTGAAGAGCAGAGAAAATATATTTAACAATATCATGGAAGAAAAGTTCCCCAACCTAAGAAAGATATGCCTATGAAGATGCAAAATATGTACAGAAAACCAAATAGACTGTATCAAAAAAAATCCCCTTGGCACATAATAATCAGACCACTAAACATACAGAATAAAGAAAGAATATTAAGAGTTGCAAATGAAAAGGGCCAAGAAAAATATAAAGACAGACCTTTCAAAATCACACCTGACTTCTCATGGGAGGCAATGAAAGCCAGAAGGTCATGACCAAGCATTATGCAGACATTAAGAGACCATGGCTTCCAGCCCAGACTACTATACCCAGAAAAACTTTCAATCACCATAGAAGGACAAAACAAGATATTCCATGAGAAATCTAGATATTACCAATACCTAGCCACAGAACCAGCCCTACACAAAGTGCCAGAAGAAAAACTACAACCCAAGGAAGTTGGCTACATCATAAAAAAAAAAGAAAGAAAGAAGCCAACAATTGATGATCTAACAGCCAAAAATCCCAAAGTAGGGAAAAACACACAAATTAACATCACCAATAATGAAAACTAAATTAAAGAAGATAGCAATCACTGGTCATTAATTTCCCTTAATATAAATTGACTCAACTCACATTTAAAAGGAAACAAGTTAACAGATTGGATACAAAAAAGAATCTGTCCATGTACTCTATACAACAAACACACCTCAAACTCAAAGACAGTTATCACCACAGAGTAAAGGGTTGGGGGAAAATTTCATGATATGATGAAAATGCATTTGACAAAATTCAACACCCCTTTATGAAAAAGGCCTTGGAGAGATTAGGGATACCAGGTTCATTCCTAAATATATTCAAAGCAATATACAGCAAGCCAACAGCTAACCTTAAATTAAAAGGAGAGAAACTCAAAGACATCCCACCAAAATCAGGAACAAGACAAGGCTGTCCACTTTCTCAATACCTCTTCAATATAGTGCTTGAAGTTCTAGCAATAGCAATAATACAGCATAAGGAGATCAAGGGGATTTGAATTGGAAAGGAAGAAGTCAAACTTTTGTTATTTGCAGATGATGTGATAGTGTACATAAAGGACCCCAAAAACTCTACCAAAGAACTCCTACAGCTGATAAACATCATTAGTAATGTGGCAGGATACAAGATCAACTCCAGAAAATCAGTTGCCCTCCTATACACAAAGAACAAAGAAACAGGGGAATCAGAGAAACATCACCTTTCAATATAGCCACAAATAGCATAAAGTACCTTGGAGTAACTCTAACCAAGGAAGTGAAAGAACTGTTTGACAAGAACTTTAAGTCTTTGAAGAAAGAAATTGAAGAGGATACCAGAAAATGGAAGGATCTCCCATGCTCTTGGATTGGGAGGATCAACATAGTAAAAATGGAAATTCTCCCAAAAACAATCTAAAGATTCAATGCAACCCCCATCAAAATCCCAACAAAATTCTGTACAGACCTTGAGAGTACAATAATCAACTTTATATGGAAAAACAAAAAACCCAAAATAGTCAAAACAATCCTATACAATAAAAGTACTTCCGAAGGCATTACCATCCCTGACTTCAAACTCTATTACAGAGCTACAGTAATGAAAACTGCTTGGTATTGGAACAAAAACAGAGATATTGACCAATGGAATTGAATCAAAGACCCAGATATTAATCCACAAACCTATGAACACCTGATTTTTGACAAGGAGCCAAAAGTATACAATGGAAGAAAGAAAGCATCTTTAACAAATGGTGCTGGCATAACTGAATTCAACCTATAGAAGAATGAAAATAGATCCATATCTATCACCATGCACAAAACTCAAGTCCAAATGGATTAAAGACCTCAATATTAATCTGACCACACTGAACCTGTTAGAAGAGAAAGTGGGAAGTACTCTACAACACATGGACACAGGAGACCACTTCCTATGTAGAACCCCTGTAGCACTGACAATAAGAGCAACAATGAATAAATGGGACCTCCTGAAACTGAGAATTTTCTGTAAAGCAAAGGACACTGTCATTAAGACAAAAAGCAACCTACTGATTGGGAGAACATCTTCAGCAAACCCACAATAGACAAATGTCTGATCTCCAAAATATATATAGAACTCAAGAAACTAGACTTTAAAATGCTAATTTACCCAATTAAAAAATGGGGAACTGAACTGAATAGAGAATTCTCAATAGAAGAAGTTCAAATGGCCAAAAGACACTAAGGTCATGCTCAACCTCCTTAGCAATCAGGGAAATGCAAATCAAAACAACTTTGAGATATCATCATACACCTTTCAGAATGACTAAAATCAAAAACACCAATGATATTCTTTGCTGGAGAGAATGTGGAGTAAGGGGAACACTCATCCATTGCTGGTGGGAATGCAAGCTTGTGCAACCACATTGGAAATCAGTGTGGTGGTTTCTCAGGAAACTGGGAGTCAACCTACCCCAGGACCCAGCAATTCCATTTTTGGGAATATATCCAAGAGATGCCCTACCATACTACAAAAGCATTTGTTCAACTATGTTCATAGCAGCATTATTTGTAATAGCCAGAACCTGGAAACAACCTAGATGCCCCTCAATGGAAGAATTGATAAAGAAAGCATGAAATATATACGCATTAGAGTACTACTCAGCAGTAAAAAGCAATGACATCTTGAATTTTGCATACAAATGGATGGAAATAGAAAACACTATACTGAGTGAGGTGACCCAGACCCAAAAGGATGAATATGGTATGTACTAACTCATAAGTGGATTCTAGTAATAATTAAATGACATTGAGCCTATAATTCATGATCCCAGAGAAGCTAAATAAGAAGGTGAACCCAAAGAAAAGCATACAGTTATCCTCCTGGATATTGGAAGTAGACAAGATTGCCAGGGAAAAATTGGAAGCTTGGTGGTGGTGGTGGGGTGGGTCTAAGGGGAGATGGGGAGAAGTGAGAAGGGGAGGATGGGAAGAGCTTGTGGGAATGGGATGGTTGGGATGGAGGAAGGGTGGATATGGGAGCAGGGAAGTAGATATCTTAATTAAGGGAGCTATTTTAGGATTGGCAAGAGATTTGACTTTAGATTGGTTCCCAGGTGTCCAAGGCGATGTCCCCAGCTTGTTTCTTGTGCATCTGAGGATAGGGTGCCTGAACTGGCCCTACCCATATCACTATAGAACATTCATCTGGCGATGGATGGAGAGACAGAGACCCACATTAGAGCACTGGACTGAACTCGCAAGGTCTAAATGAGGAGCAGAATGAGGGAGAACATGAGCAAGGAAGTCAGGACGTGAGGGGTGTGCCCACTCACTGAGATGGGGCTAATCTAATGGGAGCCCACCAAGGCCAGCTGGACTGGAACTGGTGGAGCATGTGATCAAACCAGACTCTCTGAACGTGGCTGACATTGAGGGCTGACTGAAAAGCCAAGGACAATGGCACTGGGTTTTGATTCTATTGTATTATTATGTAAGAGTCAGCCAAAAAGAAGCTAAACATAATGGGCCAAATAGTGATTTAATGAATACAGTATCTGTGTGATCATTTCGAGTCTGGGCAGTTGGATGAACATGCAACCTCCCCCAACAGATAGAAGATAATTTCTAGGAGTTCATTACCTCTATTTATTACATGGGTCCTGAGGATGAACTCATTAGCTGTAGTAGCAAGGGATTTAATTACTTTGCCATATTATTGGCCATTAATATGATTTAAAGACTTTTATTTTATTACATGGGGTGAAAACCATAGAGAAGCACAATATGTCTGTCATCTGTATATACCCAACACTAAACAAATAATCATTTGACTGAGAAGAGCTTGTAGGTGACAACATCATTCAGATAACTGTGACTAAGGTATTTTCATACCAATCTGTTTAAATATGATATTTGTGACATTATTAAGTGAGTTTTGTAAATAAAAATATTGAATGCAGGACTCCTCATATGTTCTATATTGTGTGTCAGTACTTATCAATATTCCCTAGAGTTTAAATCACATTGATCCTTTGAAAAGGGGGTCTCTGGATATTGCTTAAAATTTTCTGTTTTATATTTAACTGTTTTTGATTTAACTGTACAAATAATTATTCCTCTTTTCATTAACTATACAAATAACTTCTAAATGGTTCCTAACATCCACATAACAGAGTTCTGTAGTGAGAGACTGATAGAAGGACCTCACACACCAGAGTTCAGTGGATCTGATGTCCTATTCTGATCTTCATTGATTCTTCTATGTACATGGTGCCTATAATCACATTCCATTAAATCTAACTTAAGAAAGGGATATAGTCAATCTGTGCAGCAGATTTTAGACCCTTTGATCATCCCTCTGTATGTTAGAGAGCATGATAAATGTGAAGGGTTTATTTCCACAGTAAATACTCACTTGTCTCATTAGAAATTTCATTTTCTGGGCAGGGACTACAGTCAAAACAGCAGGCTGCCATTCCCTCCTGCCTGAACTTTCTGAATCCAGGACCACAATCAGCACTGCACACAGAGGGTGGCATCTGAGGAAAATTAGACACATGATGATATCAGGAGATCTGCCTATTCATTCCATAACTACTTTAACTTACCTCAATAAAATATCAATAAATTTATTTTATATACACCAAAGAGTGACCATATTTCACTTAGCATATTATAGAATGCCAATTTATGTGAATGTGTAGAAACAATTTAATATAAAATTGATAGCATCACATTGCTGGAAATTTAGGAAGAAGAATGAGTTGTTCACTCTGGATAAATAAACATGACAGAGCATGCGAAGAGGTTTTTCTACTTAATTTTTGCAATTTGACACAAAGTACATTAAAGAGTTAGAGGGAAGCATAACCAAAAGATTCTTTCATTGGATTAACCTGTCATTATAACTTCAAAACATTTTATTCATTGGTATTTGATGTAGATGTGCCCAGTCTACTGTGGGCAATGCTGTCCCCTAGGCAGGCTGTATGAGAAATCAAGTAGAAGAAGCCAGTAAACAGCGTTTTTTTCAGGATCTGTACTTTAGTTACAGTATTCAGATTCTTGCCTTGTCTTTTTTCAACTATAATCCACGAGTCAAACCAGCCCTCCCTTCTCACTTTGCTTATGGTCTGTTTAATCACAACAATAGCATAACTAGGACTAATGGAGAAATCTAAAACAGGGAAATACTCCTCAAATCTGAGATAGCACACATGAACTCCACTAAAATCACTCTGCAAAGCATTACATAGTGTAAAAAGAAAGATGAATAGGTAGAGCCTGGTGCATTTCTAGTGATGAAGTGCTGAGTTGATGTGCACTGAGCTGGAAGGTGGAATGTTTTGTGAGAATAAAGTGCTTGACAAATGCTGCAGTTACTGCAGAACCTGGATAAAAGTTAAATAACTTGAGGTTAATTGAATGATTTCTTAAAGTTTAAAATATCTTCAAATCATCAAAAACCTGGTGATAGGGTTCTTTATGCTGCTTTGGAAAGCTGCTAATACTGCAGCTTCACATTGCATGCTCTGTTTAGTGCTGAGTTTACTATTGAAACTGCAGTGTCTCCTATGCACAGGCTCTTTCATATTCTCCACAATATAATTAGGGACAAACATTCCTTTGTTTTCTGCTTCCTTGAATGAGGGTTTCACCGTGTAGTGGTGGTAGACCTCACTCCTTCTATAGACTAGGCTGACTTAGATCCCACAAGGATATGCCTCTTCTGCCTCCTGAATGCTGAAGTTAAACATGTATGCTATCAGAGGACATATTTCTTCCCTTCTTTTCTGTTTTTTTATGGTTGCAATTTCCTTTTATACTTGCTAAGATATTAAGGACTATTTTGAATGGCTGTGGAGTACATGTATGTACTAGTCCACTTTTTGCCCATGTATTTTGAAGTGTGGTCTCTATATGCATCTTTAGCTGGTTTGGACTTGTTATATAGGCCAGACTTGCCATAAAAAGACAGGGCTTTGAATGTCTCTGCTTCCCAAGAATTTAGATTAAGATAAGTACCTCAACATACAACTGACCTCACTTAGGATTTTAATGGAAATTCTTGAGTTTCTCTTCTTGTAGGACAATGTTGTCAAATGCTTTGCCACAGAAAACATTTTTAAAGTTATCAGGCTTGAAAATATTAATTAAAAGAAAAACTGATTTTGTCAAGATGTGATCTTTCTTTTGTGCTTTTTTTTTAATTTTAACTTTGAATGAATGCTGAGATTGTTATCCTCACCTTCTGCACATATTTGGATGATCCTCTAGTTCTATCCATGAGTCTATTTATCTGCCACATTTACATAACTGACCTGCATATGTTGAACCAAACTTGTATCTCTGAAATGCAGTCATCTTTACCAAAGGAGCAGATATTTCTCTTGTGTTGTTGAGATTTTGTGTTTTTTTTTGTTTCATTTTTTTTTGCAGAATAAGGTTTGATATTTATTTAGTGGATTATGGAAGGGAAAAGCACAAAAGGGAAAAGAACAGAGAGAGAGGAAGAGAGGGGGGAAGAAGTGGGTAGAAGGGAGAGACAGAAACTGCCTTTTTGGGAGAGTGATGGAAAGGCCTGTTGTTGAGATTTTTACTCTGGTTTAGTTGAGAATTTTTACATCTATGTCCATCAAAATGTTTAGTCTCTTATTTTTTATTATGTTACATTTCCTCAAATTTCTCCCACCCCATATTTATAGAAGTATTCTCTTCATGTTTGTAAGTGAGGTTTGGTTTTGGAAGTAAAAATGACTGCTGGTTTTATAGCCAATCTTGATGTTTGTGTATTTTGACTAGAGAATGGGAAGATAACAATAAATTGGTTTTGAAAATTTTTAGCTAATTAATATTGCTCTTCATATGAATTCCATAATAGTGTGAGAATGGTTGTGAATTCCAATAATTTATGTTCATCATTAAATTTTGTTCTATCTCTGTATTAGTTAGGGTTCTTAGGAGTAACAAACTTACAGAACAGAACTGTCTCTCTGTCTCTGTCTCTGGCTCTCTCCTCTACATATACACATATGCAATTTATTAGAATGTCTTGTGATCTAGATAACCCAATAATTGTTGGATATGAATGGAAAGTTTAAGAATCCAACAGCTTCTCAGTCCATGAGGCTTAATGCCCCAGCTGTTCTCCATTATACACTGGAATCCCAAAGAAATACCCTTAATGCCAGTGAAATAAGGAACTTGGGAACAAGCACACAAAGAGCAAATGTTTTCTTTTTCTATGTACTTGTATGTGATTCTAGTAAAGGGTGTATCCAAGATAAGAGGTGAATTTTCCTAAATGAAATGATCTGGATTAAAGTTGTGTCTTCCCAACTGAAAATCCAAATAAAAAACTTTCCACACTTAAAAGATCTCAACTAATAGCAGGTTCTCTATCTCTCTCTCTCTTTCTCTCTCTCTTTCAGTCCTTTACCTTTTTTTCTGTATGTCATACTTCTTTTTTTCTTTATTTTTGTTTTGTTTTTAACTACAAGGTTTATCTTTTACCCTGGCTATCCTGGAATTCAATGTGTAGACCAGGTTGTCCCCCAACTCGGAGATTGACCTGCCTGTGCCTCAAGAGTTCTGTGATTAAAGGCATACACCACCCCTCCACTTTTTAAGGTGTTTTTTCCTATTTCAAAATATGGATGGATAAGAAGTGGGTCATCCCACTTCACATTAAGCAAAAATCCCTTTCAGTTTTGCTCTGCATATTTGGGTTTCATTAAATTCTAAATACTGTCAACTTGATAAGCAAGAGGAGGCAACACAGTCTTCTTTTATGAAAGATAACTTTGTTTGGTATAGTATTGAATCTATATTTACTATACATTATTTATATTGACTCTACAGATTATTTATATTATAGATGATTATTTATATTATATGCATTATAGATTATTATTTATATTATAGATTATATTGAATCTATAGTTATGAATCTAACTTCTTCAGTTCTATCACTGATACTGTCCAATTTTCAGAGAGTTCATTAAGGAATCTACTGTAATCCAGGTGGAGAATTACTATGAAATGGATTTCTTTCCTGAAGCCTTCAACTTCTTCTCTTTGTCCTATATATTTTGAATTCAAAATAAACTATATCAGGGGAAGGTTCTCTTCTGATATAATGTGTTTGGTATTTAAATGCCTCCTTTTTATAGATAGCCACATGTCCCCCTGTATTCTGGAAAGTCACTGTTACATATTATTGGATATATTGTTGATGCTTAAGGTGTATCCTTCTCTTCTGGCAATAGGTTAAAAATTGGACCATTTAATTTTATCCTCTTGGTCTCACACATCTTTTATTTTTTCTTATTTTGTCTTCATCATAGTTTCAGATCTTTATTTTCAGCCTGGTCTTCGAGTCTTGCCGCCCTGTCGTCATCTTGAAGTATTCTGTTAGTGACACTTTTCACTGATATTTTTAAGTGATTTCATTTGTCTTTCCTTTCCATATTTTAGTTTGAATTTTTTTCATTATTTTGTACATTTGGGATGTATCTGTCACTTGCTCACATAGTTCCATATTGAATGCAAGTTTTCATGAAATCCTTGCTTTGTTCTGGAGATTGTTTGACTTTCAATGTCATCTTTGAATTCTTTGTTCAGTACTTCATTGAACACACTCTTGTCAAACCTCTGACTCTAATATTTGGAGTTATGTTGCATGGATGTCTTCATAGTTTCTTCACTTGTTTGTGTATTGAAATTTGCATATCTAGGAGTATAGCCCTGGTTTCATTGTACATAATCCTCTGGATTCCTGCAGTGGATGTTTTCACAAGGCTAAAGGGAGGCTAGCTTACAACACATGTGAAATATTATTGCTGCTCTCTGAATGGACATGTAGTTCAGTAGTTAAACCTTCAGATCAAATGCCCTTATCACTGAGAATGACTCCTCATCACTCTGAGAAAGGATATTAACTGTAGATTACATGCCTGAGCAAACAGATTTAACTTCAGATAAAGCTTGGAGCCTCTCTTCAAATTAACTCCTTTAAATTTCTAGCCACTTTGTAGTTTGGGAGTTTGAATTAGATACCTTAAAGTCACCTTCATGAGAATTCTTATCTATAACATACATAGAACCCATAGAAGAATATATTATTTATAAATTTTCAAAAACAAATTTCTTTACTACCAATACCTCCACCCAAAGAGATAAGGAAACTGGATACACACTTGTTTGTTTTAGGTGAACTATGAAAGAATTCATGGGATCAAGAAATGCTCCTCTAGTGAGAAATTTCTTTTACAGTATAAGCTTCAGGGCCAGAGAAATGACTGAGCTGTCAAGAACAATTGCTCTTCATGAACAGATGAAGATTCATTTATAGTTTACCCTGTGTGGAACCAAGTTGTTTCCAGTTTCATGGAAATCAAAAACATTTTTCTGACATGAATATGCACCACACATTCCAGTACTGCACAGAAACATGCGAAAAACACTCATACCAACAGAAAAGCAAAAGGCAGAAAGGTAAAACAAGATTGCAATTCACAATGCTTCTAAATGGGTCAAAAAAATATTATGTCAATGCATGGCTAAAGATATTGGCAATTTAGAACCTGTTGGCAAAAATACTTAAAGCAAATTATATGATAAAAATGAATGATTGGCATATGTTATTTTACTTTTCCCTTACCATTAGTCTCAGTCTTTCAGCATCTGTGTCAGACGTGCAGCCGAAAAGAGGAAAACCACTATGTAGTAATTAAAATGGGACCAACAGAATGTTTCTGAATTGCAGGAAATAATATTAAATAGTGGTAACCACCAGTTTGCTATTTATTTTAAAACCTTGAAACATGTTATGGTATGATAAAAATCACAGTATGCATGTATGAAATCCTGAAACAATTCATAAAATGTCACATCAAAAAAGTGAAAAGAAGAAACATTTTATAGGAGGCTAGAAAATGGCTCCTAAAGTGACAATCTATTTTTACTAAGTTAAATGGAAGCACAAGTGGACCCACATGACAGCGTTCCTGCTGTGTAATATAAGTCAGCACATTGGGTCAGACCTACCTGTCTACTTCCTGTGGTTCACTCTATAACGTCTTCATATAAATGGAGCTGTTGATCATGTGGAAAATATGGGCTAAACATTCCTATCTTCACCTTGAGTCCAAGACCATTTGGGAAATTCCAAATCTGGAAAATGTCATACTCTGGCTGCTGTTTTTCTTTCTGGTTCATATTCACTCTGTCCCCAACTGGATTAGTAAAGTGGGTCTTCCTAAGTAAGGAGTAGAGCTGAAAGACAGTCAGCATTCTTTAGTGAATGTTCCCTTCCTTGAAGTCAGAAAATATAATCTGATTTCATCTTCAATGCAACTTTCCTGAATGTGCCCATGTGAGAATCTCAATGAAAGCAAGTAGATAAATGGAAATATAATAACAGTCCTAAAAATTCATTTTTTTCCAGAGGAACTACCAAACATAAGCACAGACATATATGACGACACCAATTGTAAGTATTAAATATTCATAAACACATACACACAGACTCCTATTCATACATAGATACATACATAATACAGGCACATACTATATACACATACATACACCTGAAGCCAAGAAAGGATATGAACACACAGACACACAGAGACAGACTTATGCACTCAGACACAGAGAAAGAGAAACTCACAAAAACATACACAGGCCCATACACATGCTCACAAATTTGTGGATAAATATGCACAAGGATACATACACAGATATAAACAGCCATGCAGGGAGACATTGACAGAGACAAATTTATCCTCAAATGCAAAGACAGATACATATACAGAGGAGCAGAAACACATATATACATATGTACAACACATTCACCAAACTCGCACATACACAGTAACACAAATATGCATAAGTGCAAGCACAACCACAAAAACAGACAAATCGTACACATGGAAACATATAGATACATGCACTGAAAATACACATAGGGAGAGACACACGGAAACAAACCCATAGAGAAAGACATTGACAAAAGGCCAATTTATTCCCACTTATACACACAGGTAGATTGGCAGATAGATAGGAACACATATTTAACATCTAAACAGATATACCCAGAAGTACAGAGAAACACACAAACATCCACCCTTACACAAAAAGAACCATCCATTCACACACAAGTGAGTTTTCCAGAGCCCAGAGTTGGGGCAGATTCAATTTAGAACACCTGTGCAAAATATCCCCTACACTGATTACCACATATCAGACAATTAATGAACAAAAGCTCATATTTTAATCATGGAGAGGATTAATGAAGAAGACTCCATGTTTCCAGTATTGAAACTGGGGTGAAGATAGTCAAGTGCTCTGTAACAGAATCACTGATTTTCATTGGGAAATTGTGTCTCCCACTCCACAACGTTTGCATTTGAGATTTTCCAAAACTCTAAATTTAATTACTTAAGAGGAAAAAATGTTCAAAAATCTTTTCAAATTGGGAAATATATCATAACCCACTAGAATGGGATAGCTGAGACTCTAATAAAGACTGATATAGAAAACAATGAATATCATCAAATAGAAATATCACCTTCATGCAGTTAGACAGGTGTTCTTCCTGATTGTCCACTGGCTGAAGAAGATTCTCATGGAAAGCATGGGCCATACTATACACAGCATTGTATATGTCATAGCTGTCATCACTAAAAGCCATGTCGAATGTCTGTGATTCCAATGAGCTGTTGGATGAGCAGTTCCTCAGTGTCTTACACATAGAAGCCGAGATTCCACAGTTAAAATTCATCCATTACAGCCCTGCCAGGTATTCATCTGAGTATTTGAGAGGGTTCTTTGACTGGAAAAAATTTCTAAAACCAGAAATCTCAGCATGGTGGTGTGCAAATGCTAGAGTCCCATGGAACAATTCAGGCAAGAAGTCACTCATACTTGTAGTGACATCGAACTGTGAGGTGGTGACCCATATTTTCTGTATACCTTGAGATGTCCATATTCTAAAGTTGAAATATAGAGTACTATCTGTTTCACCATAAATGATAATAACATTTGAGGATGACATCAAGATTTGGTTGTAATACTCTTTAGCTCTTCTTATGAACAAACGAATGTTGAGCGGAATTATGTTAACAAAGGCAAAGCAGAGTATATTTTTTTCCATCTCTGTTCTCAAATATGAGAGAATTTGGATACCCTGATCATTGTCTGAGATGGTCAGTCCAACCCAATTCCAGCTGAAGTGAAGTATGAGGGAGACCATGGCCAGAGGTAGAGATGTGTCCTCAGGGGCCATTTGATACAGAAAAGGAAATTGTTCATGATCACTCAGAGAAGGATGGAAGGGTCCATAGGTAAGCTGAAAAAACTAGAAAACGGAACAGCATGTGGTAGCACGCACTCCTAAGGACTTGTTATACCCTCTTTTCTGCCAAGAGTTCTAAATCACACCCTTGACTGTTATCCCTCACCTCTATTTCAAAAAGGTAAATACAGAAGTCCCCTGAATAGTACCCATGTACTAAACAGTTTGAGATAAGTGTAGGCCAGTCTCCTCCTCACACCTTTCCTTAGCCCCTGAGAGTGGCACCAATGGAGACAAGATTTCTTGCCAACCCATGACCACACAAAATCTCACCTGATAAGGATAGAGGCTTTGCATGGCTGTTTCATCCATAGAAGATACTACCCAGCTTGGTCCTGAAAGCATAGCTATACATGTGGCCCAGTTTTTACAGTGATAATTAGGAAACACACCAGTAGTATCTTTAATACGTATACTGTAATAATATTTGATGCAAGTGCGAAATTGTGGCATAGTCTTACACCCACTTGGCAAAATTTCAAATAGTAAAGTCATATTTGGTAAAAGATCAGGGTTCCTGTTGACTTCATCCACGGAAAAAATTAAGGCCAATACAAACTGATAGTTTTCATTTCGTTTTCTGTAAAATGATACTGTGATTAATAGGACAAATACCTACAGAAAATCATGTGCAATAAATACAAGGAGTATTGAATGGTATTCCCAACCACACTCAATGTTTGAAATGAATCTTTTGTGTTGTGATGTTCAGATGATATAAGAAGCTGGAAGCTTGAAAAAGCTTTAATATTTCACGAGAGTGCATCTCCAATGAAAAAAGTTGCGCCATCGTCATCTTTCATAGAGAACCTTGTCATCCTCTGGTTTTTGAGTGCTTGCTCAAAAGGTAAAGATAAGGACACAGGCTTTGACCAGAGTGAACCTGGTCATGATTTAATTTAAAATGATTGAACAATAAAAATGCACATGATGTGTGAACCATAGAATTTACTGTATTTTCTGTGAAATTAACTGAATTGGCTAAGGCAGTCAAAATGTCTGATGAGATAAAGTAGTATGGGTAATATTTGGCTCTTCTGCTTACAATTATTTATAATCAGTGGGTAATATACTTAACATATCCCATCCTATCCATTTTCATCTTTTTCTTTTTCTTTCTTGTTTATCTTTTTCAGTCATAAAATCTTTTTTAAGATATATTTTTAAATGTATTCAAATACCAGAGTTGTATTTTGTAAAGATGTATGTCTGTATGCATCTGTGTGTATGGACAGTATTAATGCACATTTAGGCCATAAATAATGAATGGATTCCATGGTTTTGAATGATCCTTTGTTGTAGACTAGACTCTCCTCAAAGGTATGGGGCTATACCTGCTCCAGGTCCTGAGTGATGAAATTAAGGGCATGTACTTCTTCCCCAATATTATTCACCTATTTTATGTTTACACCAGTATGCCATATATTCACTCTGGGTGTATCTGATCAACATAAACTTTCTTCTGGAAAATATCTTTCCAGATATCTTTCCAATTGTATAAGAAGCGGCAGTCCGTTCCCGACTGCCCAGCTGCTGGCTAGCTTAACCTGAAATTATTACACAGAAACTGTATTCATTTAAGCATTGCCTGACCCGTTAGTTCTAACCTCTTATTGGCTAGTTCTTATGTGTTGATTCAACCCATTTCTAATAATCTGTATCACCACTTGACTGTGGCTTAACTGCATGAGTCTAACCATCATCCTTCTGGGAGAGAAAAGGCATGGCGTCTTCCACACTGCCTTCTTCCCAGCATTCTGTTCTTTCTACTCTACCCACCTAATTTTTTGCCCTATCAAAAGGCCAAGGCAGTCTTTTTTATTTAACCAATGAAAGTAACACATCAACAGAAGACCCTCCTATACCATCCAATTACAATAACAATGACATCCTACTGGGATTTGTATGTTCCAGTATTACATGTTTGCAAAACAGAAGACCTTAGTTGTGAAGTGTATGTTAAATATTTATGGAGTTTCATGTAATAACAATGGGTAAGTAGTCAGTTGGAAGAGAATGATACCAATCTGTGTTTCTCTATATGGGAAGAATAATTGCTGTTTCTTCCTAACTCATTGTATATAATCTAACTATTAAATATGAAACATACATTATAATTTTGAATAATTCATTCAAGTTAAATACAATCACTTTACCACTTAGAAATTGTACCACTGTGTTGTTTTATGTATGAAAATAGGTATTTATCTATATTTTTATGAAATAAAAAATTTAGAATATTCTTTATTACCACACAGAAAATATAACATTGAAAATTTCAGTACAGGAATCTGAGATTAGAACTTGGGAAACTCAAACACTAAATCTTTTAATCTAAGTATTAAGGAACATCTATGATTTGAGACAATAAAGTGACCTAGCGGATGAAAGTTCTGTGTTTGAAACCAGCTCTTAACAATTGATAAAATAAAAATATGTATATTTCAAAAGTTGGTAAAACAGGCAGAAATAATTAATAAAGTGACTTACAGAAAAACAAGAAGGGTCAATGTGATATGAGGGTAAGAGAATAAACAACTTAGACATGGAAAGAAAAGACACATGCCTCTTAAATAACAGCAGAGGTGAACCAGGTAGGTACCTCCTCTATCCCTGTTATCAGGTAGTGCAAATTCTCAATGGCACAACTGTCACTAAAGCAAGTGACAGCAGAAGTGAGCAGTCACCATTATTAGTGTCAGCTTCATTTTTCAAAGACTGCAAACCTATCATTTACGTTCTATACATTCCTTCTTTACGCTAATGTTTCAGTGAAGAAATGGTCTTTGAAATTAAAGACCAGTGGTTGTGCATGTATATATGTGAACTATCAAGAACAGGAACTCACAGAAAGTTCAGAGAGGACTCACTTCCTACTTCCTGTCTTGATGCATCTTTAAAAGTTTTAGTGTGACCACATGCAGAGCTTCTGAGAGAGTAACTGAAAATCTTTGTGAAAGCTCTCCACAGCTAGAAGTACCACAAATGTTAGTTGTCCTAGCATTGGGCATAGGACACACACATTGATGGAATGTCCATCAGGAGACTCCATTGCCATTTACTTATACCCAGTTAGGATGACATAAATTGAAATAGAATGGGAATTCCTTTGATGAGGCATCACCTGCTACTGTGCTGTGGAAACTGTGAAGAGGCAGGCTATATGTGATGGAAAAAGTATAGAGTCCTTCTTCACACAGCACCCAGTCTGGTAATTTGGAGGGTGTCTGGGAGAAAAATAGAACATTCTCTGGAAATTTAAACATAGAAAAATAATATGTAGTCTCTAAAAGAATGTGGTGTTTTTTATTTGGGTGCAGGTTGGGAGAAGAGGGCAGAAGATTCAAGGCATTGTTCAGATGTTCATCCTCTTGGCCCTCATGGAATATCCGTGATGATATTTACATAGAAAATACAAAGGCACTTACTGCTCATGCAAACGGCCTTCCAAATATTCCATAGCATCTATTCTATTTATTGGGAAAATATAGAAGGTGTAATATCTCAATATGTTGTCATAATTCTCTTTATTCTGCTGCACTCTCCAAAAACACCTGGGATGAATGAAACTAGGCTCCTGAGGTAAAATATTCAGGAACAAGAAGAACAAAACCAAAGTAAGCATGTTTGTCTGCTCTAAGCCTGGGCAGTTGAATTATGAATTTCCATGTAGATCAGCTCATCCAGTAGGCACCTGGTTATCATCACCTGCTTTTATTTCTGTGGCCATATGAGAAGCAACTTATGCATTCACGAATCCTTTCTGTTTGTGTGAGTGCTGATTTTAATTATTCAAAAGACTCAGAGAGAAAACCAGACCTCTGTGCCTCATTTCTAATACTACACAAGTCTTATCACTCCTCCTCCAAGCTAATCATTATTAATGAGAAGCCGAGTATTAGATTTCTAAACATGATCTTACTCTGGTCCTCCATTCAAGCAGATCAATACTGTGTTTAGACCCATTTCTTCTGGTTTATCTCTGACTTCTTACATTATTTTATTCATTTTATAATCTAGTAGAGACTTAAAGAAGTCTTGTTTAGTATATTTGAAGCAAAGAGAAACTGGGAAATGATGCTGTGTTTATGTGTAAATTCTTTTACCATTTTCCTAGTATTCTATTTAGTTTGCACTTGAAACCTGTAGTGTCAGTGTGAGAGTGTTCTGCTGAGTGCATGCTGGAAAGCATCTTTTAGAGGAAATGTACTACAGAGAAAGTAAGACAAACCTAGGGCAAGTGTTTTGCTGTGGGTGATGACATGACTAATTTAGTATTTGAGATGAGGCAAATAGAACTACTGTTATCCTCAGATCTCTTTGTATATTTCAAAATAATCATGGGCTGGGCAGTAGTGGCACACACCTTTAATCTCAGTGCTTGGGAGGCAGATGCAGGCAGATCTCTAGAGTTCGAGGCCAGCCCGGTCTACATGAACTAGTCCCATGACAGGCTCCAAAGTTACAGAGAAACCCTGCCTTGAAAAATCAAAAATTGACACTTCCTGGTCATCCTCAGGGGCTACTCTGCCTGATACCCCCTCTCTCTTCCTATCCCACCCAGCTTGCATCCACAACCCTCCCCCCCTCCATCTGACTCCCTTCCCTCTTTGACCACATAACAGCTCCCAGCCCAGCCTATCCGGGCTCTAGGACCGAATCCGAATCGGCAGGGCAAACGGGAGGGGGGTAGCTCCTTTGTCCCCACTAGCCTGCATGCAGCGAGCTAGTTAGGTCCTTTGTTTACGAGACACGCAAGCAGCAAGGAGATCCGGTCCAGGCACCAGGACAGACATCACTGGGGTGAGTGAGTTTCTGACCGCGGCAGCAGCCCGGGACAGGGAACTCAGACACCCCTCCTACACTTCCTGGTCATCCTCAGGGGCTACTCTGCCCGATACCTCCTCTCTCTTCCTATCCCTCCCAGCTTGCATCCACAACCCCCCCCTCCATCTGACTCCCTTCCCTCTTTGACCACATAACATCTCCCAGCCCAGCCTGTTCGGGCTCTAGGACCGAATCCGAATCAGCAGGGCAAACGGGAGGGTACTAGCTCCTTTGTCCCCACTAGCCTGCCTGCAGCGAGCTAGGTAGGTCCTTTGATTACAAGTCACCCAAGCAGCAAGGAGATCCGAACCCCGCACCAGGAGAGACATCAGGCTTGCATCCACAACCAACCCAGAGCGGTCCTGAGGAGTTCCATCTGGACGGTAGTCCATGTTTGGGTGCTGGGGAGTTCCAGCTCAACGGGACGGTCCCTGCTTCTACACTGAAAAGATACACCCAGAGACTCATTCACAGCAAAGTCTGGACCAAGACACCAGGCCTCTCCTGGCTCCATTTGAAGGAGGAGATGGGAAGGCGCCAATGCAAGACTTCCTCCAACAACCTGAAAGGCAACATGACTTCACCAGAATCAAGGGATCCCGAAATAAGAAGAATTGTACACCCTACTCCAGAAGAATTAGAAGAAATCGACTCAAAAGTGAATTATATGAAAATAATAGAAGACCTTAAGCAGGAGGTGAAAAACTGCCATAAACAATTAGAGATTACAAACAAAAAGGTAGAGGAAATGAATAAATCGCTTAAAGATACCCAAGAAAATCAAGAGAAACATGAAAAAGCAATCAGACAGGTACGGGAAGCAGTTCAAGACTTGAAGAATGAAATGGAAGTAATGAAGAAAACACAAACCGAGGGAAGATTGGAGATGGAAAATCTGGGTAAACGAACAGGAACTACAGAGACAAGTACTACCAACAGAATACAAGAGATAGAAGAAAGAATATCAGATACTGAAGATACCATAGAGAAAATAAACACACTGATCAAAGAAAACAGCAAAACCAACAAATTCTCATCACAAAACATTCAGGAAATATGGGACACAATAAAAAGACCAAACCTAAGAATAATTGGAGTAGAAGAAGGAGAAGAGGTGCAACTCAACGGCCCAGAAAATATATTTAATAAAATTATAGAAGAAAACTTTCCCAACCTAAAGAAAGATGTACCTATGAAGGTTCAAGAAGCATACAGAACACCGAATAGGCTGGATCAAAAAAAAAAAAATCCCCTCGCCATATAATAATCAAAACACAAAACATACAGAATAAAGAAAGAATATTAAGAGCCGCAAAGGAAAAAGGCCAAGTTACTTACAAAGGTAAACCTATCAGACTTACACCTGACTTCTCTATGGAAACCATGAAAGCCAGAAGGTCCTGGATAGATGTACTGCAAAAACTAAGAGACCATGGATGCAAGCCCAGACTACTATACCCAGCCAAGCTTTCATTCACCATAAATGGAGAAAACAAAATTTTCCAGGATAAAAACAAATTTAAACAATACGTAGCCACAAACCCAGCCTTACAGAAAGTAATAGAAGGAAAATCTCTAACCAAGGAGTCCAACAATGACCACAATAACTCAGACATCTAGAGACCCGTCACCAGCGCAACTCAAAGAAGGGACGCACACGAACTCTACTACTAAAGAAGTGACCGGAGTTAACATCCCCTGGTCATTAATATCACTTAATGTCAATGGGCTCAACTCACCTATAAAAAGGCACAGGCTAAGAGATTGGATACGAAAGCAGGATCCAACATTCTGCTGTTTACAAGAAACACACCTCAAACACAGAGACAGGCACCTACTCAGAGTAAAGGGCTGGGAAAAGGCTTATCAAGCAAATGGACCTAAGAAACAAGCAGGTGTGGCCATACTAATTTCTAACAAACTTGACTTCAAACTTAAATCAATCAGAAGAGATGGAGAGGGACATTTTATACTCATAACAGGATCAATTCATCAAGAGGAAGTCTCAATCCTGAATATCTACGCCCCTAATATAAAAGCACCCACATACGTAAAAGAAACATTACTAAAACTCAAGGCAGCCATCAAACCGCACACACTAATAGTGGGAGACTTCAACACTCCTCTCTCACCAATGGACAGGTCAATCAGACAGAAACCTAACAGAGAACTAAGAGAATTAATGGAGGTAATGAATCAATTGGACTTGACAGACAGGAAGAAGTTAAACTTTCATTATTTGCAGATGATATGATACTATACAAAAGTGACCCCAAAAACTCTACCAGAGAACTCCTACAGCTGATAAATAAATTCAGTGAAGTGACAGGATACAAGATCAACTCAAAGCAATCAGTAGCCCTCCTATACACAAAGGATAAAGAAGCTGAGAGGGAAATCAGAGAAACTTCGCCTTTCACTATAGACACAAATCACATAAAATATTTTGGGGTAACACTAACAAAGGATGTGAAAGACCTATTTGACAAGAACTTTATGCATTTGAAGAAAAAATTTCAAGAATAAGCCAGAAAATGGAAAGATCTCCCATGCTCTTGGATAGGAAGGATCAATATAGTAAAAATGGCAATCTTACCAAAGACAGTCTATAGATTCAATGCAGTCTCCATCAAAATCACAACACAATTCTTAACAAACCTTGAAAGAATGATACTCAACTTCATATTGATAAACATAAACCCCGTCTGTATAATAAAGGAACTTCTGGAGGCATTACCATCCCTGAAATCAAGCTCTATTACAGAGCTCCAGTAATGAAAACAGCTTGGTAATGACATAAAATCAGAGATGTTGACCAATGGAATTGAATTGAAGATTAGGATATTAATTCAAACACCTATGAACACGTGATTTTTTTTTTACAAAATAGCAAAAAAGACACAATGAAAAAATGAAAGCATCTTCAACAAATGGTGTTGACATAACTGGATGTCAACCTGTAGAAGAATGAAAATAGATCCATATCTATCAACAGGCACAAAACTCAAGTCCAAATGGATTAAAGACCTCAATATAAATCTGACCACATTGAACCTGATAGAGGAGAAAGTGGGAAATAATCTTCAATAAATGGGCACAGGAGACCACTTCCTACATATAACCCCAGTAGCACAAAAACAAGAGCATCAATAAATAAATGGGACCTCCTGAATCTGAGAATCTTCTGTAAAGCAAAGGACACAATCAATAAGACAAAAAGGCAGCCTATTGAATGGGAAAAAAATCTTCACCAACCTCACATCAGACAAAGATCTGATCTCCAAAATATATAAAGAACTTAAGAAATTAGATATTAAAATTCTAAATATCCCAATTAAAAAGTGGTGTACTGAACTAAACAGAAAATTTTCATCAGAAGAATTTCAAATGTCCAAAATATATTAAAAAAATCTTTGTCCTTAGCTATCAGGGAAATGCAAATCAAAACAACCTTGAGATACAATCTTACACTTGTAAGAATGGCTAAGATCAAAAACACTAATGATAGCTTTTGCTGGAGAAGTTGTGGAGCAAGGGGAACAATCATCCATTGCTGGTGGGAATGTAAACTCATGCAAGCACTTTGGAACTCAGTGTGGTGGTTCCTCAGAAAACTGGAAATCAACCTACCTGAGGATCCAGCAATTCCATTCTTGGGAGTATATCCAAAAGGTGCTCAATCATACTACAAAAGCATTTGTTCAACTATATTTATAGTAGCATTATTTGTAATAGCCAGGACCTGGAAACAACACAAAAGTCCCTTAAATGAAGAATGGATAAAGAAAGTGTAGCACAACTACACATTAGAGTTCTAATCAGTAGTAAAAATAATGACATCTTGAATTTTGCATGCAAATGGATGGAATTAGAAAGCATCATCCTGAGTGAGGTAACATGTTGTAGTAGGAGCGGCAAGGCTGCGTCCCCAGCACCCGGCCGCCCGCATGGCTAGCTTATGCCCCGAAATAATTACACAGAAACTATTCTTTTAAACACTGCCTGGCCCATTAGTTCCAGCCTCTTATTGGCTAGCTCTTACATATTAATCTAACCCATTTCTAATAATCTGTGTAGCCCACGAGGTGGCTTACCGGGAAGATCTTAACCTGCGTCTGTCTGGAGTGGGAGAATCATGGCGGCTCCCTGACTCAGCTTCTTTCTCCCAGCATTCTGTTCTGTTTACTTCACCACATAAGGGTTGGCCTATCAAGGGGCTTAGGCAGTTTCTTTATTTTTTTCTTTTGTTCTTTATATTTTTTATCTTTTTTTATTGAGAAAAGGAAAAAAAGTTTCCGCCTCCTCCCAGCCTCCCATTTCCCTCCCCCTCCTCCCACCCTTCTCTCCCTCCCCCCACTCCTCTCCCCCTTTCTCTCCAGTCCAAAGAGCAGTCAGGGTTCCCTGCCCTGTGGAAAGTCCAAGGTCCTCCCCCCCTCCATCCATGTCTAGGAAAGTGAACATCCAAACTGGCTAGGCTCCCACCAAGCCGGAACATGAAGTAGGATCAAAACCCCGTGCCATTGTCCTTGGCTTCTCATCAGCCCCAGTTTCTTTATTAATAAGAAATCACTCCCACAGCAGTAACACAGACCCCAAAAAATTAATATGGTATGTACTCACTCAAAAGTGGATACTAGTCATAAACAAAGGTTGAATAACCTATAGCACAGGATCCAAGAAAAACTAAGTAAGAAGGTTAATAAAAGAAAAACATATATTGACCCACCTGGAAATTGGAATCAGACAAAAATTTGGGAGCAGGTAGAGGGGGATGGAGGAGAACTTGAGGGAATGGGATGTTCAAGATGGTAGAAGGACAGATATGAGAGCAAGGAAAGAGATATCTTGATGGAGGGAGCCATTATGGACTTAGCAAGAAACCTGGCTCTAGAACAATGTCCAAGAACCCACAGGGATGACCCCAGCTGAGACCCTAAGCAATAGAGGAGAGGGTGTCTGCACTGACCTTACCCTATATTCAGACTTATGATTATCTTAAATATCACCATAAAATCTTTGTCCAACAACAGATGGGGAATAGAGTCAATGACCCACATCGGAGCACTGGACCTAAGATACAGTTGAAGAGTGGAGGGAATGAGAGTATGAGCCAGGAATTCAAGACCATGAAGTGCCATCCATTGAGACAGTTTGCTTGAGCGAATGATAGCTAACCAGCTGCAACTGGACTGGGAGTGAATGAACATGGGAACAACCAAGTCTTTCAGAAAGGGGTTGACAGCTGGGGCCAACTGTGGGGCCACTGATAGAGACACAGGGATGTGTCTCTACTTGCATATACTGGCTTTATGGCATCCTATTCTCTTTGGATGTAAATCTTGGTCAACCAAAATGTAGTAGGGAAGTCCTTAGACTTTCCATGAAGCGGGGTGCATGGCACTCCTTTAGGGTTGGAGGGATGTGGAAAGTGTCTGTGGAGGGAGGGGAGGGGCCTGAGAAAAGAGGAGGGAGTGGGAATTTGGATTGGTATTTTTTAAATAATAAAAAAAGGAAAAACAAGAAATAGACCCTGGAGAGGATCAGAGGTACCCACCCCTTTCTGAAGCTATAGCTAAAGTGGGAGAGAAATATATTTTCAGTAGATACTCATTTGTAAGGTACAAATACTCTTATAAACAATCTAATAAAATTTAACAGGTTACAAAAATGACAGAAAATAAGGAAGACTGCTGGAAAGAAGGAAGGAATTAACAGGAGTAGATAAAGAGGGTTATGGGGGAGGAATACAATTGGAATACATTTTGTACATCCATAAAAATTTAATAATGAAACCCACTTTACCTATTATTAACATATAATAAAACCATTAAAATAATATTTGACATATTATAGGTAACTTAATCAAAAAAGAAGAGAAAGCTAAATGAGAGTTTAAATAAAATCATTTATTAGTTAAGAATCAATATAAAAATAGTTAAAAATCACAT
>NW_026068263.1:550397-556630 GCF_014885135.2 Alexandromys fortis | reverse complement strand
ATAAAAGAAGGAAGTTTGTTGGGAAGAAGAAAGAAATTAATAGGAGTAGATAAAGAGGGTTATGGGGGAGGAATACAATTGGAATACATTTTGTACATCCACAAAAATTTAATAATGAAACACACTTTACCTATTATTAACATATAATAAAGCCATTAAAATAAAATTTGAAATATTATAGGTAACTTTATCAAAAAAGAAGAGAAAACTAAATGAAAGACAATATTTAAAATCATTTATTAGTTAAGAATTCAATATAAAAATATTTAAAAATCACAGAACCCAACTGTGAGAAAATAAATAATCTACTTAAAATCAACAAAGTTTCTGATCAGAAAATTCTCTAAAGAAGATAACCAAAGAGAAGATATATAGAACATATTGTTCGGCATCACTAATCAAGTAATTATAAAAGTGCAATAGAATATCAGTATACGCCTTAAAATTATCAAACATATAGTATAAGACAAATAGTTATCAAATATAGAAATATTGAATGTTGTTGGCAACACAAATTAATAAAATAATTATATAAAACAGCATATATGTTTTTCTCAAAAATGAGAAAACTGTAAGATTTGGTAGTCTCATTTAAACATGACTATCTAATGAATATTAAAAGAATACATCAATATTTCTGTATAATCTCATTATCTTGACAGAATTATTTTAACTCTTTGTGGATTTATATGTTTATTATAAGATGCATAGATAAATGTGACATAGTTAAGACAACAATATACAGGTACATGAATCAAATGATACATTTGATACAAAACGAAGAACCACTGTGTCATCATGTCTTGTGAAATGAGAAACAGATAATATAATCAATATGATATCCTCTATTTTATATATGGATCTTAAGTAGTAGATCTCATGCAGATTAAAGTGAACTCTCATGGTATATGGGAAGTGTGTTTGTTAATAGAAACAGGTTTCAGTTTAACAGTAATAACTTCTACAGCACATGTATGCTTAGCAATAATCAATCCTTTAAAAACAGAAAAATTTGAAAGACTTATAATCACCAAATATTATGATTACATAATGAATAGCTTCATGGCAAGGAAAAGTACAACTGGTATAATTGGTAAAACTTCTAGCAATAGGTGAGTAGGCCTTTGGATAACAGTGTTGGGAGTAGAGTACTGTAGTGACACAATCAGTCTTCTGTGAATGTGCAAATTTCTGACGAGAACACTAGAAAACTATATGAAAAAAATTTTAAAGAGAATTACAGGAATGAAGCTTCTTACAAAACAACTTTATGAAGATTTCCTGTTTAAACCCCAATCATCATTGCATAAGAGGGCACAGTAAATATAAGATTCACTGTACAGCTTAAATTACAGACTGTCGCAACCTCAGATTATTCTCTGATCACACTAGCTCTACAGAGTTAGATAGATTTCCAGTACTAGGCATATTTTCCCTCTTGTTGGCCAGGTCTTAGGTCCAAAGAGTGAAGTCTATTACAAAGAAGCATACAAAACTTTTATACTCTTAAGGTCATCATGGCATGCTGGTCATCAATGTGGTTAACAGAAGTCATAACTGGGTAGATTGCTTGCCAGCTATGTTGGTTGCTTGAATAACACATTTCACTACCATGATATTGGAGAAGAATCTACAAGTACTAATTTACTAAACCAGCAAAATTCCTACCAGCAATCTCTAGACATTTGTCCTTATACTGACAAATAAGTGAACTCTTTACCCCTAATCAAGGAAACTTCTCTCTGAAACCAACAGACATTTCTACAGAAAGGCACAATCAATAAAATTGCAGATGTGGAGTCCAGTCTCAATGTAGGTAGCTATAAAAATTGTGGAAGAAGGAAAGGAAAGATTATGAGAGTCAAAGTATCAGGAACAATGAAAATGCGTCTTCTTGAAATAGCAGACACTATACCCATAGAGTCTCACAAGCATGACTGCCCAAATATGAGCTGAACAAATATGACACCAATAAATATGCTCAACTACACAAAGATTTCTGTAACTATAGACAACTAATAAAATCTGGACAGAGAAGAGGTGGTTTTCCCTAGGAAAGAGAACATCAGTGTCAAATCCATTACCCCTGAATACATACATACATACATACATGTAACATAGAAGTAACATTATTTATCTTGAAATTATTATAATAAGAAATACATATGTATATACATATATGTATATGCCTGCAGTAGTAATATTAGTTAATAAAGAGACCATGAATTTGAAGGATAAAGGGAGGTATATGGGAGATTTTGGAGGGAAAAAAGAAAATAAAGAATGTCATTAAGCTATAATCTCAAAAATAAAAAAAAATGAAAACTGAAAAAACAATACAAAATGTTTTCAGAATGAAATCACCTATGTTGAATGATAGTAAAATAACTCATATGAGAATAGTGTTGATGTGAGCAATATCATATTTCCTTTAGGAAAAACAAGAATCCTATCAAATTAAGGTAAAGAAAAATAACCGTCCAAAAATGATTTAGGATGAACTCGTATGAATTCATGAGTCATAATTCACAACATTTTACATAAAAATCCCAAAAGCACAATTACAATCTTTAATCAGCATGCCTAGGGAATTAAAGTAATTTCTGTTAAAAATTCAAAAATGAAAAGTTAAAAATAATTTCTAAATAGTGTAAATTAGGCATGTGGTGTATGATAGAAAAAGAGCACCCAGGATGGGTATGTTCATAAAATTTGTCTTAGAGTTCTCAGTATGGATGGACACAAGACAACTCTGTTGACAAGTTCTCCAAGAGCATCCTTCACATCCTTGTTTCTCAGGCAATATATGAACGGGTTCAGCATGGGACTGATCACAGTATACATCAATGAGGCAATCATTCTTCTCTGATAAGGATGAGAAACAGAGGAGCTGAAGTAAACTCCAAGTCCTGACCCATAGAACAAGGAGACCACACAGAGGTGAGACCCACAGGTGGAAAAGGCTTTGTACTTACTCACAGTAGAGGACATCCTTAACAAGGATGAGATAATCTGTGAATAAGACATAAAGATTCCTATCATAGGAATCACACCTAATAGGGAAGTCAGCACATACATAAAGATATTAATGACGTGAGTATCAGAGTTGGCTACCTTGATAACTTGTGCCAGTTCACAGAAGAAATGTGGGATTTCAGTTCCTCTGGAGAAGTTTAATTCATTCGTCAATAGAATAAGAATCAGGGAGACCCAGAACATGATGATCCAAAATATCAGGACCAGAAGGGTACATACCCAAGGACTCATGATAACAGTGTAGTGGAGGGGATGACAGATAGCTACAAAGCGATCATAGGCCATTAAAGTAAGTAAAAAATTATCCATTCCAACTAAAATAGTAAAAAAATATACCTGTGTAAGGCATTCTCTGTAAGAGATGCCTTTTCTCTGTGAATGCATGTTCACTAGCATCTTTGGTATTGTAGTTGAGACGAAACAGATGTCAATAAAAGACAGGTTGCAGAGGAAGAAGTACATGGGAGTGTGGAGGTGGGAGCTAGAACTGACAGCCAGGATGATGAGCAGGTTCCCAAGCACTGTGACGAGGTACATGGACAGGAACAGTCCAAAGAGAATGGGCTGCAGTCCAGGATTATCTGAGAGGCCCACAATGAGAAATTCTGGTATCAGTGTGTCGTTCTCTGTTTCCATTTAACTTTTGTTTCTGCTAGAGATGAGATAAGGAGAGTTTTCAACTAATACCACTGTCAAGTCAGAAAATAACCTGGGGAAGCATATCTTTCATAATGACAACAATTCTCATTTACTTAATCAAGTGATTTTTTGTAATCATTTGTATACATATGTAATCATTCTTTTTTATTTAGTCAAATATATTTCTTCTTTAACTTCTAAAATTGCCATTTTTTTAATAAACCCTACAAACACTTGACATTTTCTTGTTATTTTAACTTTATAATTGCGGTAATTTATTTCTTTTAATAGAACAAGTATTTACCTCTATAATCTTCACGACTTCGTCATTCTGAGCCCATGATTGTTTTCTAACCTCATGATGCTTACTATTATTATGCTTATTGTTTAAAAATGTCTTGTGAGCAGTATATTTTGAAAATGTCAGCTGTCATTTTTATATTATTATTACTAATATAAATCTGCTCCATTATGATAATTATTTTGGATGCATAACAAAATTTCAAAAGTAAATATTGTACAATGATTTAGAAGTTAAATTTTTTGACATATTTCTTTAACAATTTTGGTTCATCTATTGAGATCTATGTAGTCTTGAGAAATTATGTGACTTCTTACATTTCTCATGCATAACTATCATTGAGAATACCCAAAAGGTATTCTCTGGAGAGGCAGGAAATGATGATGTATTTATGATATAAATACAACAGGGGTGTTTCCTCTTTGAAAATAATGCACTACTTTGAATTAGTGAGGTTTCCTACAGCTCCTTCTTTTGAACACTTGCTTCCAAGTGAATGTCTCTGGATAAAGAAAAGAGTAGCAGTCTCTAGAGATGAGAATATGAAACAAGAAAGCACACTATCACTATAATAAGCAGGGGGAGTACATTTTCTTATGCTCTTACCTCTCCATAAAGAGGAACAGGAATATGTTACTATAAAAGCATGAGAACTATAGGTCAAAATTTAAATTGGTTAATCTGATTACAGATATTAAAAGATAAGATAATATAAGCCAATTCATCAAAGAAAAGACAGTATTTTTTTAACTTATATAAGTTACTAAATTTTCCATGAAAGAAAGTGTTAGCATTATGAATGCCTAGGAATGTTATTTGACTCTGGAAAAAATACCTGCAAAGTAATAAAATATTTTATCCCGTGAGAGTGAAAGAGTGGATTATAATATCTTCCCTGAAATAGGAACATTTGAGAAAAGACCAAAAGGCAAAAAAGAAATGGAGAGAAGTATTCAAGCTCAAGAGACTAGTATGCAATT
Source organism: Alexandromys fortis (assembly GCF_014885135.2). Taxonomy (NCBI): domain Eukaryota; kingdom Metazoa; phylum Chordata; class Mammalia; order Rodentia; family Cricetidae; genus Alexandromys; species Alexandromys fortis. The sequence goes on along the minus strand of NW_026068263.1, from coordinate 551,674 downwards.
TCTCTCTGAGGTGGCAGTCTGGCATTTGGCTTGTGAAATATGAAGCAGAGGATGAGGACCTCAAGGACAAGGTATGAGGTTCACATATTGTCTTCTGTGTTTTCTTTGTCTCTCTAACATTGACTGATTCACATTCTTTGTTAGTCTGAAATCCTGATGGTTCTGTTACATAATTTGTATTTTGAAGGAATTACATTTTGATCATTAAACTTTAGGAGCTTGTGGGAGCCCACAGTGACTCACTCCAGCCTGAATGGAGGTCAGAGTTCAAGTTTGTTCTTTCTTCTCAAGGCCAAATAACAGGGTGTTTGATCAAAGGAATGGTTGCTGGATATTTTGAGTATTAAGGAGGTGGTTATGCTTGCTTGCTCTTAGAACCATGGTAAGGAAGCATTTTGCCACCCTCTTTTGCTTTGAGTATAAGAGGGCTATAAGAGATAAATTCAGGACTGCTGCACTAAACACCGGGAGCTCTCCCTCTATCTTCAGTTCTTTGTCTCTTTCTTAATCATCACATCCTTATTCAGGTGCTGTTTGATGAGTCATCTGATCTTAAGAGAACTTGAATAAATATAAATATTTGAAGTAAAATAAACATTGAGTAATACCTACAAAAGGGGAATCTTCCAATATTTTCTATACCTAAATGGAAGTATAGTGAATTTAAACTAAAGTACATTAAAATTTTTTAAGAGATGAACAGAAAATCATAATCCTAGCATTGGATCTTGAATAGTTTCAGAGTATGAATTTGGCAAAGGAAGTCTTACCAGATTCTCCTTGGGCAGAAGAGGAAAGGGTGCCTGAACTGGTCTTATCCCATACCACACTGATGAATATCTTGCATATCACCATAGAACCTTCATCTGGCAATGGATGGAGATAGAGACAGAGACCCACATTGGAGCACTGGACTGAGCTCCCAAGGTCCAGATGAAGAGCAGAAGGAGGGAGAACATGAGAAAGGAAGTCATGATCACGAGGGGTGCACCCACCCACTGAGATAGTGCAACTGATCTAATGGGAGCCCATCAAAGCCAGCTGGACTGGGATTGAACGAAATGTGATCAGACCAGACTCTCTGAATTGTGGCTGACAATGAGGGCTGATTGAGAAGCCAATGATAATGGCACTGGGTTTTGATTCTACTGCATATACTGGCTTTTTGGGAACCTAGTCTTTTTGGATGCATACCTTCTTAGATCTGGATGGAGGGGGAAGGGCCTTGGACTTCCCACAGGGCATGGCACCCTGACTTTTCTTAGGAATAAGGGAGA
>NW_026068263.1:543311-546298 GCF_014885135.2 Alexandromys fortis | reverse complement strand
CCTTCCTAGATCTGGATGGAGGGGGGAAGGCTTTGGACTTCCCACAGGGCATGGCACCCTGACTTCTCTTAGGAATAAGAGAAGGGGGGAGGGGTGAGAGTGGGAGGAAAATGGGAGGAGGGGAGGAAATGGAAGTTTTTAATAAATAAATTAAAAAATATAAAAAACCAAATCACATAAAGAAGTGTAGAATATATAGATACTATTTAGAAAGTGACACTGGAAAAATAACCAATATTGCTAAGACTGAAACAGATTAAGATCTGTAAAAGGGCTCATTGAAAACTGAAGTGTCTTTGAAGTACAGGCCCTTTATAATAACAGACTAAATAGGCACTTTCCAGTTTGCACTCTTCTAAGGATCTAGCCCACTACACACATCCTCTCTGCGCTCCAAGCCTACCCCACAAGCCTTGATTGGTGCACACCAGCTCTTCCAGTGGTCATTACTGCAGCTGTTTCTTCTCAACCATCTGCTTACAGAAAGATCAGCTGAGTTTTCACAGTACAGAGGTCAGAGATAGAGAGCTGAGAAGAAGGGGCATTATGAAACTTTCATATGTCCCAGGATTTGGATTCTCAAAGTTCCTCATTAGTTAAATTATCTGTTGTCTGTACACTCCCCAAACTATTGAGTTCCCTTGGGGTACAAAGGAAGGTTGAAAATTGCTAGTGAGTTTTGTGTGTGTGTAGTTAATCACAAAAGGAGACTAATTTTTTTTTCTGCAAGAAAGAGCTCTTATTTAGGTTTAATTAAAAATCATACTTTGACCCAAAGAAAATGTCAGTTCTACAAAAATCAATCCATGACAAACTTTAGCAAGTCTTTTCTAACAATATTCCCAAAATTGCCAAATATTATATTTATTCTATTACAAGGAAAATGACAGTATTTGTATTAAAATATTCTATGTTTTGTTTTTCAATCTTATTATTTAACTTGATAGATAATACCTTACTTATATTGTCCAAAAAGTATGATGTCTGGGAACAATTTACTGAGAATTAAATAAATTAAACTGAGAATTAACATATACTTAAAATTATTACTTTATATGAGATTATTTCATATGAGCCATATTTTAGTAATATATCATCACTAATTATATTTACTCTGCTGTTCAAACTCTTTTGTATTCCTCTCACCTAAGTATCATTTTTTAATCTTTGACATGGTTCATCTAATATGACACTCAAACTTTCCAGACTACTGATAATTCCCTCATCTACTTCTCTAGGGCAAATTGGACTAATTCCAACTATCTGAGAGATCATGTGGGAATTTTCTTACTGTGTTTGGTTTATTTCAACACACACACACAAACATACACACACACACTAACACACACACACACTTCTCTGGTATATTAATTTTTCTTGGCTTGTACCCAATAGATCATTAGGTAGTATGGAAATTTGGTATTTATTTGTTATTTTCCTTTTTATTTACAATTCCAAATATAGTGGTTAGTCTGGGAATGGTAGCACACGCCTTTAATCCCAGCACTTAGGAGGCAGAGGCAGGTGGATCTCTGAGTTCCAGGCCAGCCTGGTTTACAGAGTGTGTGGTCCAGGACAATCAGGGATATACAAAGAAACCCTGTCTCTTAAAACAAACAAACAAACAAACAAACAAACAAAAAATTAGAACAGTGTTCAAGGAATCCCTTTTCTCCATGGATTTCTAATTTTTTTTTTTGATATTATGACTATTGATAGATTTCAAAGTTACATATTGATAATCTTCACTTTTATATTTTTATGCTAGCCTTTAAGTCAAGTTCACAAGTGAAGCTGCACCAACATTAAAAGTTTTACAAGAATGATTAGCATATAAATGATTGTGAAGAATAGGGCTTTTAAATCCCCAAATCAAATTATGTTGGGCTGTCTTTGCTTCCTAAATAGCATTTACAACCCACCACTGGGTGTAATCTAACATGCATGTGCTTTTCATAGAAATCCTTTTCAAATGGACAAATAGATCCTTAGCTCCTATTAAAAGTTCAAAATAATTTTGGCAATATCAGAGGCCTAATCAGAGAGTCTCCCTTTTTGCTGTAACCACCTACCTTATAATTTTACCAGTATATTTGAAAGCATCTTGATATATGATTTATGAGTAGATTTGCTTCGTAGTGTAAGACGTTTATGAAACTGTTAAAATATTAAATGGTATTTGACATATTATAAACCTGTGTTACTAATCCATGTTTCTTTATAGTTGAATACAAAATAAACTTTCTCTTATAACCTTTGAGGTGAGAGAAGTGTTTTCTGTACTAACAGACAAATCTTGCTTTGCTTATGTGTACACCCTATCCTATTCTATTCATATCCATCACTCTAACCCGTAAGTCTGACTTCCATACTTCTTTCTGCTCTGTATTCATATAATCCCCTTTTCTCATCTTCTACTTATAGAAGTAGCACATAATACCTTTTTTCTATGTTTAACTCATTTGATTTGACAAGATGTCCTGCTGTTCCATCTAATCTTTTGCCATCAACTGATGTGAAGTTATGTTTCACGGTAGTTAACCTTCAACACTTCATTGACCTACAGAATATGGCATTTTTTAACTATGTAAGAACTGAGACTTTTCTCAATGGTGTGGCATGTCTTCTCGTGGAAGCATAAATTACTTCAAAAGGAAGATTGGCATTGAGAAGTCCCCTTATGGAGTTTGCTAGCCATTTGGGCACAAAACTGCTGTTGCCTGGACTTCTTGATGGTGTGCTGTATGGACTGAACTTGGAGTATCCACAGAAATGACTTTCAAACTTGACTAAAGATTAAATTGTCCTTCAGAGTTCCTGCTTCTATGGTGATATGAAAGATATTCGTCAGTAATGCTATAGGATAGGGTCAGTTCAGGTTCCCTATCCTCAGTTTCCCAAGGGACTAACTGGGGACATCGCCTTGGGCTCCTGGGAGCCACTCTAGGTTCAAGTCTCTTGCCAACACTAAGGTGGCTCTTTTAACT
>NW_026068263.1:534714-537456 GCF_014885135.2 Alexandromys fortis | reverse complement strand
TCCAGGGGTAGGTTGATCCCGAATTTCCTGAGAAACCGAAACACTGATTTCCAAAGTGGTTGCACAAGATTGCATTCCCACCAGCAATGGATGAGGGTACCCCTTCCTCCACAGCCTCTCCAGCAAAGGCTATCATCAGTGCTTTTGATTTTAGCCATTCTGACAGGTGTGAGATGATATCTCAAAGTTGTTTTGATTTGCATTTCCCTGATTGCTAATGAGGTTGAGCATGACCTTAGGTGTCTTTTGGCCATTTGAACTTCTTCTTTTGAGAATTCTCTGTTCAGTTCAGTTCAAGGGATTCCTTGAACACTGTTCAGAGTTCCTGCTTCATAGAATAAACTGGCAGACATTCTGCAGGACACAGAAGAAAGCAACTGATGATCTTTGCTATTACAAAAAGGACAGATCTTCAAATTTCCTGCTTCATGGAAAAGTCTGAAAGATACTATGGGATTGTAGGCTGAAGGTAAATGCCCTATCATTACAAAAGAATTTTGGGTGACTATCAGGTCAGCAAGATGTCTCTGTCAGTTCAAGAACTTTGGAAGTTGCTTACAATACACTTCCTGTTTACTTTGATAATATTATGGGAAACTCTACAGCTTGAGAACCTTGTTCACCTGGTCTTGGTTTAACTTTGGCATATGGTACTTATCTAAAAAAATGTCCCTTTTTTTACATTTGCCAATTTTTTGGCATATAGGCTTTTGTAGTAAGATCTAATGATTCTCTGAATTTTCTCTGTGTCTGTGGTTATGTTCCCCTTTTCATTTCTGATCTTAGTTATTTAGGTGTTCTCTCTCTGTTGTTTGATTAGTTTGGATAGGGGTTTGTCAATCTTGTTGATTTTCTCCAAGAACCAGCTTTTTGTTTCATTGATTCTTTGGATTGTTTTCTGTGTTTCTATTTAGTTGATTTCAGCCCTCAGTTTGATTATTTCCAGTCTTCTACTCCTCCTGGGCGAGCCTGCTTCTTTTTTTCTAGAGCTTTCAGGTGTGCTGTTAAGTCTCCAATGTGTGCTTTCTCTGTTTTCTTTAAGTGGGCACTTAGTGCTATGAACTTTCCTCTTAGCACTGCTTTCATAGTGTCCCATAGGTTTGAGTATGTTGTCTCTTTATTTTCATTGAATTCAAGGAAGACTTTAATTTCTTTCTTTATTTCTTCCTTGACCAAGGTGTGGTTCAGTAGTTGACTGTTCAGTTTTCATAAGTTTGTCGGGTTTCTGGGGCTAGCATTGTTGTTGAATTCTAACTTTAATCCATGGTGATCCGATAGTACACAGGTGGTTACTACAATTTCTTTGTATCTATGGATGTTTGCTTTGTTACCATTATGTGATCAATTTTTGAGAGGTTCCATGTGATGCTGAGAAGAAGGTCTTTCTGTTTGGGTGGAATGTTCTATAGATGTCTGTTCAGTCCATTTGGTTCATTGCATCTGATAGTTTTCTTATTTCTCTGTTAAGTTTCTGTCTGGTTGACCTTCCCATTGGTGAGAGAGGAGTGTTGAAATCTCGTATTATTAGAGTGTGGGGTTTGATGTATGCTTTGCGTTCTAGTAATGTTTCTTTTAACAGATGTGGGTGCTTTTATATTAGGGGCATAGATATTCAGGATAGAGACTTCCTCCTGATGAATTGTTCCTGTTATGAGTAAAAAGTGTCCATCTCCATCTCTTCTGATTGATTTTAGTTTGAAATCAATCTTATTATATATTAGTATAGCCACACCTCCTTGTTTCTTTGGTCCATTTGATTGGAAAACCTTTTCCCAAACTTTTACTCTGAGGTAGTGTCTGTTTTTGAGGTTGAGGTGTGTTTCTTGCAAACAGCAGAATGTTGGATCCTGATTTCGTCTCCATTAACCTGTGCCATTTTATAGTTGAATTGAGTCCAGTGATATTAATGACTAGTGGTTGTTAACTCTGGTCATTTTTTTGGTGGTAGAGTTTGTGTGTTTCACTTCTTTGAGTTGTGCTGGTGGAGGGTTGTCAGATGCATGTGTTATTATGGGTGTTATTGGCTTCCTTAGTTTGTGATTTTCCTTCTAGTATTTCCTGTAAGGCTGGGTTTGTGCCAACGTATTGTTTAAATCTGTTTTTGTTCTGGAATATCTTGTTTTCTCCATCAATGGTGAATGCAAGCTTTGCTGGGTATAGTAGTCTGGGCTTGCATCCATGTTCTCTTAGTATCTGCAGCACATTGATCCAAGAACTTCTGGCTTTCATGGTTTCAATTGAGATGCTAGGTGTAATTCTGATAGGTTTTCCTTTATATGTATGTTTCTTGACCTTTTTCCTTTGTAGCTCTTAATATCTGTTCTTCATTCTGTTTGTTTTGTGTTTTGGTTATTATATGTCATGGTTATGCTTTTTTTGATCCAGTCTATTTGGTGTTCTGTATGCTTCTTGTACCTTCCCAGGAATATCCTTCTTTAGGTTGGGAAAATTTTCTTACTTTAATTTTTTTTTCCTTTTTTTTTCCTTTTTTTATTTTTTTTATTTAAAAAATTTATTTATTTATTATGTATACATTATTCTGTCTGTGTATGCCTGCAGGCCAGAAGAGGGCACCAGACCCCATTACAGATGGTTGTGAGCCACCATATGGTTGCTGGGAATTGAACTCAGGACCTTTGGAAGAGCAGGCAATGCTCTTAACCGCTGAGCCATCTCTCCAGCCCTGAAAGTTTTCTTTTATAATTTTGTTGAATATATTTTCTAGGCCTTTGAGCTGTAATT
>NW_026068263.1:489671-530692 GCF_014885135.2 Alexandromys fortis | reverse complement strand
ACCAATTTTTTGGCATATAGGCTTTTGTAGTAAGATCTAATGATTCTCTGAATTTTCTCTGTGTCTGTGGTTATGTTCCCCTTTTCATTTCTGATCTTAGTTATTTAGGTGTTCTCTCTCTGTTGTTTGATTAGTTTGGATAGGGGTTTGTCAATCTTGTTGATTTTCTCCAAGAACCAGCTTTTTGTTTCATTGATTCTTTGGATTGTTTTCTGTGTTTCTATTTAGTTGATTTCAGCCCTCAGTTTGATTATTTCCAGTCTTCTACTCCTCCTGGGCGAGCCTGCTTCTTTTTTTCTAGAGCTTTCAGGTGTGCTGTTAAGTCTCCAATGTGTGCTTTCTCTGTTTTCTTTAAGTGGGCACTTAGTGCTATGAACTTTCCTCTTAGCACTGCTTTCATAGTGTCCCATAGGTTTGAGTATGTTGTCTCTTTATTTTCATTGAATTCAAGGAAGACTTTAATTTCTTTCTTTATTTCTTCCTTGACCAAGGTGTGGTTCAGTAGTTGACTGTTCAGTTTTCATAAGTTTGTCGGGTTTCTGGGGCTAGCATTGTTGTTGAATTCTAACTTTAATCCATGGTGATCCGATAGTACACAGGTGGTTACTACAATTTCTTTGTATCTATGGATGTTTGCTTTGTTACCATTATGTGATCAATTTTTGAGAGGTTCCATGTGATGCTGAGAAGAAGGTCTTTCTGTTTGGGTGGAATGTTCTATAGATGTCTGTTCAGTCCATTTGGTTCATTGCATCTGATAGTTTTCTTATTTCTCTGTTAAGTTTCTGTCTGGTTGACCTTCCCATTGGTGAGAGAGGAGTGTTGAAATCTCGTATTATTAGAGTGTGGGGTTTGATGTATGCTTTGCGTTCTAGTAATGTTTCTTTTAACAGATGTGGGTGCTTTTATATTAGGGGCATAGATATTCAGGATAGAGACTTCCTCCTGATGAATTGTTCCTGTTATGAGTAAAAAGTGTCCATCTCCATCTCTTCTGATTGATTTTAGTTTGAAATCAATCTTATTATATATTAGTATAGCCACACCTCCTTGTTTCTTTGGTCCATTTGATTGGAAAACCTTTTCCCAAACTTTTACTCTGAGGTAGTGTCTGTTTTTGAGGTTGAGGTGTGTTTCTTGCAAACAGCAGAATGTTGGATCCTGATTTCGTCTCCATTAACCTGTGCCATTTTATAGTTGAATTGAGTCCAGTGATATTAATGACTAGTGGTTGTTAACTCTGGTCATTTTTTTGGTGGTAGAGTTTGTGTGTTTCACTTCTTTGAGTTGTGCTGGTGGAGGGTTGTCAGATGCATGTGTTATTATGGGTGTTATTGGCTTCCTTAGTTTGTGATTTTCCTTCTAGTATTTCCTGTAAGGCTGGGTTTGTGCCAACGTATTGTTTAAATCTGTTTTTGTTCTGGAATATCTTGTTTTCTCCATCAATGGTGAATGCAAGCTTTGCTGGGTATAGTAGTCTGGGCTTGCATCCATGTTCTCTTAGTATCTGCAGCACATTGATCCAAGAACTTCTGGCTTTCATGGTTTCAATTGAGATGCTAGGTGTAATTCTGATAGGTTTTCCTTTATATGTATGTTTCTTGACCTTTTTCCTTTGTAGCTCTTAATATCTGTTCTTCATTCTGTTTGTTTTGTGTTTTGGTTATTATATGTCATGGTTATGCTTTTTTTGATCCAGTCTATTTGGTGTTCTGTATGCTTCTTGTACCTTCCCAGGAATATCCTTCTTTAGGTTGGGAAAATTTTCTTACTTTAATTTTTTTTTCCTTTTTTTTTCCTTTTTTTATTTTTTTTATTTAAAAAATTTATTTATTTATTATGTATACATTATTCTGTCTGTGTATGCCTGCAGGCCAGAAGAGGGCACCAGACCCCATTACAGATGGTTGTGAGCCACCATATGGTTGCTGGGAATTGAACTCAGGACCTTTGGAAGAGCAGGCAATGCTCTTAACCGCTGAGCCATCTCTCCAGCCCTGAAAGTTTTCTTTTATAATTTTGTTGAATATATTTTCTAGGCCTTTGAGCTGTAATTCTTCTCCTTCATCTACCCCTATTATTCTTAAATTTGGTCTTTTCACGGTCTCTTAGATTTCCTGATTGTTTTGTGTTAAGAATTTATTGGATTTGTTTTGCTCTTTAATCAGTGATTTTATTTCCTCTATAGCATCTTCAGTGTCTGAGATTATTTCTTTTATCTCTTGTATTCTGTTGGTAATATTTGTCTCTGTAGTTCTTGTTCATTTGCCCAGATTTTCCATATCCAGCCTTCCCCCGGTTTGTGTTTTCTTAATTACCTCCATTTCATTTTTCAAATCTTGAACCATTTCCCTTACCAGTTTGATTGCTTTTTCTTGGGTATTTTTGAGAGATTTATTCATTACCTCTATCTTTTTGTTTGTCATCTCTATTTCGTTATGGCAGTTTTTCACCTTCTGTTTAAGGTCCTCTATTATTTTCATATAGTTCCATTTAAAGTCGATTTCTTCTATTTCTTCTGGAGTAGGGTGTTCAATTCTTCTTGTTTCATGATCCCTGGATTCTGGTGATGTCATATTGCCTTTCAGGTTGTTGGAAGAAGTCTTTCATTGGCGCCTGCCCTACTGTTCCTTCAAATGCAGCCAGGAGAGTCCTGATGTTTGGTCCAGTCTTTGCTGTGACTGACTCTCTGGGTGGATCTCCTCAGTGCAGGAGCAGGAACTGTTCCTGTCTGGATGGAACTCCTCAGTACTGAGACAGGGATGCCTGGTTGCCCAAGGACACCAAGGACAAAGGACAAATGTGGGGGGCAGGATGGGGTTGAGTAGGATGTAAGAGACCCTGTAGCACAAGCTGAAGGTGCCCGCACTCCCTTGCAGAGACTTTTAGGCCAGCCGGGCAGGCAGACACTCACCCCTATGGGTGGATATCCTTAGTGCAGGATCAGGAAACTGTTCCTGAGGCAAGGAACATGCAGACAATAGGGCAGGCTTGGGGGAGGCTGGGTCGTGTATAACAAAGACACTCCTGCGGCAGGAGCTGGGGGACGGGGAGTGGGACAGGCTGCCCCAGGATAGCACACACTCATTCTTCCAGATGGAACTCCACAGCACTGAAACAGGGATGCCTGTTAGCCCAAGGACACCACAGACAAAAGGGCAAACTTGGGGAGCAGGGCGCAGTCTAGTAGAACACAGGAAACCCTGAAGTACAAGCTGAAGGTGCCCATACTCCCTTGTGGGGACCTTCAGGCCTGCTGGGCAGACAAACACTCACCCCTCTGGGTGGGTAGCCTTGGTGCAGGAGCAGAAACTGTTCCTGAGCCCAGGACCATGCAGGCAACAGGGCAGGCTTGGGTGAGGCTGGGTCGTGTGTCTATGTAGAAGGAGCTGTGGGCTGCCCTGTGTCCCAGCTCCCGGCTGCCTAGCTAGCTTATGCCCCCAAATAACAACACACAAACTTTTAAATACTGCTTGGCCCATTAGCTCCATCCTCTTACTGGCTAACTCTCACATCTTGACTAACCCATTTCTAATAATGTGTGTGGCATCACGAGTTGGTGTCTTACCAAAAGATTCTGACTCAGAGAGTAGAGGCATGGCGATTGCCTCACTTCCTCCCAGCATTTTGTTTTGTTTACTCCACCTACCTATTTTTCTGTTCTATCAAGGGCCAAGGCAGTTTCTTTATTAACCAATTAAATCAACTCAAAACAGAAGACTCCCACATCATTTCCCCTTTTTCTGTTTAAACAAAAAAAGGAAGGCTTTAACTTTAACATGGTAAAATTACATATAACAAAAGTTATCAAGTAAGAATTACAGTTACAATATTTGCATCTATTTTATCTTTTATCATAACTAAGGAAAACTATAACTATCTATATATTCTTCAACTTCATCAAAGACTCCAGAAGCATATACTATTACCTAAGTAAATGAGAAGTAAGCAAGTTACAAAACTCTAGAAATCACAGAGACATCTCGCTGCCTGGACAGTCACCCAAAGTTTCTCTGTACCATTGGGGCATCCATCTTCGGCCTTCAGGCCCATAGTTTCCAGCAGACATTTCCATGAAGTAGGAAATTTCAAAGGCAGTTCAGTCACTATCTGCTGTGTCCTGCAGAATGTCTTGCAGAATCTTTCATGAATCAGGAACGCTGAAAGATGATCTCACCTTTAGGCAAGTTCAGCAGTCCTCTCTCTGAGGGTTCTTTGTGTCCAGTTTATGCAATCGTCCATGCAAGAGCAGTTTCTTGCTCAAATGGCTATCAAACTCCATAAGGAGCCTCTTCGATGCCCATCCTCCTTTTGAAGTAGATTGGTGCTGCCAAGAGCAGATATGTTTCATTGTCATGAAAAGCCCAAAATTATTAAAACATTAAATACCATATTCTGTAGTCTTTGAAAGATATGAAGAATGCCTATCTTACTGGAATATATCTCTATATATCTAGAAAATCTAACTAACATGACTACAAGCTTGACTATTATTGATAATTATTCATTAACAACCTATATACATTACATTTTTACATGAACTACACAATCACAATACCTTAATCAATATCAGAAACACATATACATATAACAAGATTGGCCTTAAATTTATATCAATAAAGTCAAATCCATACCAATGCAAATTATTCATATCTCTATCATATCCCCCTTTAAATGTAAAAAAAGAACATTTATAAACAATATTTGGGAATATGGGCACAGTTATTTCTCTCCAAACTGCTTTGTGCTGTATAGGGGTGCTGTTATTCAGGTCCTTCATGGTGTAACCTGTCTGATAGGTTCATCTAAGTTGACGGTTGAATGAAGTAATTTTCTCAAGGTGTTCACAGCAACCTTTCAGGAGGGCGTGGTCTATCATACCAAATTGGGATAGAAGCAATCCACAGGGTCTCATCCTCTGTGAAAACAAAAGAAGAATCTCTTTTCCCAAGTATCATATCCTTAGATCCAAATTCTGAAGTCAAGGTATTTTCAAAATATCTATGTTGGATTAGTTCAGCAGCATTTATAAACAAATATCTTTAGCAGCTGTTGCTCCTTCCTCAGCATTCAAACAATTCAAAGAGAGCATAATAGTATACAGTATCAAGATTCTCTGTGTATCTTTTAGCAGCTGTTGCTCCTTCCTCAGCATTCAAACAATTCAAAGAGAGCATAATAGTATACAGTATCAAGATTCTCTGTGTATTTTCCATCTTTGTGTGGCTTTATTTTAACTCTATTTTGTTTATTTTTACTTTTATTTTTTGAGACAGGTTCTCTGTATATCTTTGTCCTGGAATAACTCTGTAGACCAGGTTGTTCTTGAACTCTCAGAGATCCATCTGTCTTTGCCTCCCAGGCATTGGGATTAAAGGCATGTGCTGCCACATCTTGAAGTCACAGAGGTCAATCTACCTCTGTCCCTTGATGTATCAGAGGTCAATCTCCTTCTGCCTCCCACACCCAACTACTCTAATTCTTCCCTTTTTTTTTACTTTACGAATGTTAACTTTTAGCCTGCATATACTTTTAACACACTGTAAATCATTTAAAGGTTTTTTTGTTTGTTTTTGAATCCCTCTTTACTGTATCTTTCTCTTTGCTGACCACATGAGCCTTTAAATTACTGAGCAATATGGGTAGGATTAAAGTCATGGATTTGGTGGCTGGATCTAGGCCATTCCTTAGCTTTCCAGCCTCAGGGCAGAGGTACCGGCTGTTGCCATTTTTATTGACACAACTCTATGGCGTTTCAAGGTCCCTGCCAGCAAGCAAGCTGCAACACTCAAATGCTCTCTCTGCAGCTGACCTCCTGCCTCAAAGAGTCAGAGTTTGCCCTGGAAGGATGGCCCAGAAAGCTGGCATTTTAAAACAGCACAACTTTTTTCCTGCTATGACTGAAAACAAACAAGCATGCAGTCAGCTTTTATCAATACTTTTTAAGTATTTCATAGCAGGACTTCTTAAGTTCTGCAGGGTTTTGCAGCTAAAGCTGAGTCAGAAAGCCTCTCTTAGATGAGAGTGCTTGCTTGCCTCTAGCAAGCAGAGCAGACCTGAGAAATTGCTGCTACCAAGAAAAACATGCTTTACTCTATTCTTTCCCAAGCTTTCTCAAGATCTCTGTGGATTTAGTGCCCAACATTGGGTGCCATTTGTAGAAGGAGCTGTGGGCTTCCCTGTGTCCCTGCTCCCAGCTGCCTGGCTAGCTTATGCTCCAAAATAACAACACACAAACTGCATTCTTTTAAACACTGTTTGGCGCATTAACTCTACCCTCTTACTGGCTAAATCTCACATCTTGACTTAGTCATTTCCAATAATGTGTGGAGCACCACGAGTTGGTGTCTTACCAGGAAGATGCTAGCGTACATCCATCTTGGGCTGGAACTTCATCATGTCTGTCTCAGAGAGGAGAGGCATGGTGATTGCCTCACTTCCTCCAAGCATTCTGTTCTGTTTACTCCTCCTACATAATTTTCTGTCCTATCAAGGGCCAGGCAGTTTCTTTATTAACCAACTAAATCAACTCAAAACAGAAGACTCCCACATCATGTCTATAACATTTTTTTAAAAGAGAATTACAGGAATAAAACTTCTTACAAAACAACTTTATGAAGATTTCCTGTTTAAACCCCAATTATCATTGCATAAGAGGGCACAGTAAATATAAGATTCACTGTACAGCTTAAATTACAGACTGTCACAACCTCAGATTATTCTCTGATCACACTAGCTCTACAGAGTTAGATAGATTTCCAGTACTAGGCATAGTTTCCTTCCTGTTGGCCAGGTCTTAGGTCCAAAGAGTGAAATCTATTATAAAGAAGGATGCATAACTTTTATACTCTTAAGGTCATCATGACATGCTGGTCATCAATGTGGTTAACAGAAATCATAACTGGGTAGGTTGCTTGCCAGCTATGTTGGTTGCTTGAATAACACATTTCACTACCATGATATTGGAGAAGAATCTACAAGTACTAATTTACTAAACCAGCAAAATCCCTACCAGCAATCTCTAGATATTTGTCCTTATACTGACAAATAAGTGAACTCTTTACCCCTAATCAAGGAAACTTCTCTCTGAAACCAACAGACATTTCTACAGAAAGGCACAATCAATACAATTGCAGATGTGGAGTCCAGTCTCAATGTAGGTAGCTATAAAAATTGTGGAAGAAGGAAAGGAAAGATTATGAGAGTCAAAGTATCAGGAACAATGAAAATGCGTATTCTTGAAATAGCAGACACTATACCCATAGAGTCTCACAAGCATGACTGTCCAAATATGAGCTGAACAAATAAGACACCAATAAATATGCTCAACTACACAAAGATTTCTGTAACTATAGACAACTAATAAAATCTGGACAGAGAAGAGGTGGTTTTCCCTAGGAAAGAGAACATCAGTGTCAAATCCATTACCCCTGAAGACATACATACATACATACATATAACATAGAAGTAACATTATTTATCTTGAAATTATTATAATAAGAAATACATATGTATATACATATATGTATATGCCTGCAGTAGTAATATTAGTTAATAAAGAGACCATGAATTTGAAGGATAAAGGGAGGTATATGGGAGATTTTGGAGGGAAAAAAGAAAATAAAGAATGTCATTAAGCTATAATCTCAAAAATAAAAAAAAATGAAAACTGAAAAAACAATACAAAATGTTTTCAGAATGAAATCACCTATGTTGAATGATAGTAAAATAACTCATATGAGAATAGTGTTGATGTGAGCAATATCATATTTCCTTTAGGAAAAACAAGAATCCTATCAAATTAAGGTAAAGAAAAATAACCGTCCAAAAATGATTTAGGATGAACTCGTATGAATTCATGAGTCATAATTCACAACATTTTACATAAAAATCCCAAAAGCACAATTACAATCTTTAATCAGCATGCCTAGGGAATTAAAGTAATTTCTGTTAAAAATACAAAAATGAAAAGTTAAAAATAATTTCTAAATAGTGTAAATTAGGCATGTGGTGTATGATAGAAAAAAAAAGAAAAAGAGCACCCAGGATGGGTATGTTCATAAAATTTGTCTTAGAGTTCTCAGTATGGATGGACACAAGACAACTCTGTTGACAAGTTCTCCAAGAGCATCCTTCACATCCTTGTTTCTCAGGCAATATATGAACGGGTTCAGCATGGGACTGATCACAGTATACATCAATGAGGCAATCATTCTTCTCTGATAAGGATGAGAAACAGAGGAGCTGAAGTAAACTCCAAGTCCTGACCCATAGAACAAGGAGACCACACAGAGGTGAGACCCACAGGTGGAAAAGGCTTTGTACTTACTCACAGTAGAGGACATCCTTAACAAGGATGAGATAATCTGTGAATAAGACATAAAGATTCCTATCATAGGAATCACACCTAATAGGGAAGTCAGCACATACATAAAGATATTAATGACGTGAGTATCAGAGTTGGCTACCTTGATAACTTGTGCCAGTTCACAGAAGAAATGTGGGATTTCAGTTCCTCTGGAGAAGTTTAATTCATTCGTCAATAGAATAAGGGTCAGGGAGACCCAGAACATGATGATCCAAAATATCAGGACCAGAAGGGTACATACCCAAGGACTCATGATAACAGTGTAGTGGAGGGGATGACAGATAGCTACAAAGCGATCATAGGCCATTAAAGTAAGTAAAAAATTATCCATTCCAACTAAAATAGTAAAAAAATATACCTGTGTAAGGCATTCTCTGTAAGAGATGCCTTTTCTCTGTGAATGCATGTTCACCAGCATCTTTGGTATTGTAGTTGAGACGAAACAGATGTCAATAAAAGACAGGTTGCAGAGGAAGAAGTACATGGGAGTGTGGAGGTGGGAGCTAGAACTGACAGCCAGGATGATGAGCAGGTTCCCAAGCACTGTGACGAGGTACATGGACAGGAACAGTCCAAAGAGAATGGGCTGCAGTTCAGGATTATCTAAGAGGCCCACAATGAGAAATTCTGGTATCAGTGTATCGTTTTCTGTTTCCATTTAACTTTTGTTTCTGTTAAAGATGAGATGAGAGTTTTCAACTAATACCACTGTCAAGTCACAAAATAACTTGGGAAAGCATATCTTTCATAATGACAACAATTCTCATTTACTTAAACAAGTGATTTTTTGTAACCATTTGTAAATATGTGTAATCACTCTTTTTTTTTAATTTAGTCAAATATCTCTCTTCTTTAACTTCTAAAACTGCTATTAATGGAATTTTATATTTAAGCCAATATAGAAAATTTATTCTTTAATAAGCCCTATAAACACTTGAGGTTTTCTTGTTAATTTTTCTTTATAACTGCAGTAATTTATTTTTCTTAACAGAATGAGAATTTCCCTCTAAAATCTTCATAACTTTGTCTCTGAGCCCATAATTGTTTTCTAACATTATTATTCTTGTTTTTTTAAAATACCTTGTGAGTAGTATATTTTGAAAATGTCAGTTGTCATTTTTATATTATTATTACTAATATAAATCTGCTCTATTATGATAATTATTTTGGGTGCATAACAAAATTTCAAAAGTAAATATTGAACAATGATTTACAAGTTAAAAATTTTGTTATATTTCTTTAACATAATTTTGGTTTGTCCATTGACATCTATGTAGTCTTGAGAAAATTATGTGACTTCTTAAATTTCTCATGCATAACTATCATTGAGAATACCCAAAAGGTATTTTCTAGAGCAGCAGGAATTGATGATGTATTTATGATATAAATACAACAAAGTTGTTTGCACTCCTTTGAATCAATGAGGTTTCCTACAGCTCCTTCTTTTGAACACTTGCTTCCAAGTGAATGTGTCTGGAAAGAGAAAAGAGCAGTGGTCTATAGAGATGAGAATATGAAACAAGAAGCACACTATCACTATAATAAGTATGGGGAGTGCATGCTCATATGCTCTTCCCTGTCCATAAACTGGATTATTATTGTAAAATCAGGAGCACTAATGGTAAATCTTTATAATCGGTTAATCTGATTACAGATATTGAAATATAATTTAAACCAAATCATCAAAGAAAAGTAAAAGACTTTTTTTACTTATATAAGTTATAAATTTTCCATGCAAGAAAGTGTTAACATTATGAATGCCTGAGAATGTTATTTGCCTTTGAAAAAATACCTGCAAAGTAATCAATAGTTTATCTTGTGAGAGTGAAAGAGTGGATAGTAGTATCTTCCCTGAAATAGGAACATTTGAGAAAAGACCAAAAGGCAAAAAAGAAATGGAGAGAAGTATTCAAGCTCAAGAGACTAGTATGCAATTTCTCTCTGAGGTGGCAGTCTGGCATTTGGCTTGTGAAATATGAAGCAGAGGATGAGGACCTCAAGGACAAGGTATGAGGTTCACATATTGTCTTCTGTGTTTTCTTTGTCTCTCTAACATTGACTGATTCACATTCTTTGTTAGTCTGAAATCCTGATGGTTCTGTTCCATAATTAGTATTTTGAAAAAATTACATTTTGATTATTAAAATTTAGGAGCTTGTGGGAGCCCACAGTGACTCACTCCAGCCTGAATGGAGGTCAGAGGGTTCATGCTTGTTCTTTCTTCTAAAGGCCAAATAACAGGGTGTTTGACCAAAGGAGTGGTTGCTATATATTTTGAGTATTAAGGAGGTGGTGGTTATGCTTGCTTGCTCTTAGAACCATGGTAAGGAAGCATTTCGCCACCCACTTTTGCTTTGGGTATAAGAGGGCTATAAGAGACAAATTCAGGACTGCTGCACTATACACCGGGAGCTCTCCCTCTATCTTCTGTCTTTTGTCTTTCTTTCTTAATCATCACACCCATATTCAGGTGCTGTTTGATGAGTCATCTGATCCCAACAGAACTTGAATAAATATAAATATTTGAAGTAAAATATTGAGAAATCACCTACAAAAGTGGAATCTTCCAATTTTCTATACCTAAATGTAAGTATAGTGAATTTAAACTAAAATACATTAACATTTTTAAAGAGATGAATATAAAACCATAATCCTAGAAATGGATCTTGAATAGTTTCTGAGTATGAAATTGGAAAAGGAAGTCTTACCGGATTCTACAAATTCCATAAAGAAGTGGAGAATAGATGGATACTCTTTAGAAAGTGACACTGGAAAAATAACCAATATTGCTAAGACTGAAACAGATTAAGATCTGTAAAAGGGCTCATTGAAAACTGAAGTGTCTTTGAAGTACAGGCTCTTTATAATAACAGTCTAAATAAACACTTTCCAGTTTGCACTCTTCTAAGGATCTAGCCCACTACACACATCCTCTCTGTGCTTCAAGCCTACCCCACAAGCCTTGATTGGTGCACACCAGCTCTTCTAGTGGTCATTACTGCAGCTGTTTCTTCTCAACCATCTGCTTACAGAAAGATCAGCTGAGTTTTCACAGTACAGAGGTCAGAGATAGAGAGCTAAGAAGAAGGGGCATTATTAAGCTTTCATATGTCCCAGGGTTTGGATTCTCAAAGTTCCTCATTAGTTAAATTATCTGTTGTCTGTACACTCCCCAAACTATTGAGTTCCCTTGGGGTACAAAGGAAAGTTGAAAACTGCTAGTTAGTTTTGTGTTTGTGTGGTTAATCACAAAAGGAGACTGATTTTTTTTTTGCAAGAAAGAGCTTTTTATTTAGGTTTAATTAAAAATCATTCTTTGACCGCAAAGAAAGTGTCAGTTCTAAAAAAATCAATCCAAGACAAACCTTAGAGTCTCCTTTAACAATAGTCCCTAAATTGTCAAAAATTATATCTATTCTATTACAAAAAACTGACACCATTTGTATCACAATATTCCATGGTTTGTTTTTCAATTTATTATTTAACTTGATAGATAAAATCTTACTTATATTGTCCATAAAATACGATGTCTGGGAACAATTTACATTAGCCATAAATTAAAACTGAGAATTAACATATACATAAAATTATTATATAAGAATATTTCCTGAGAAATCGCCACACTGATTTCCAAAGTGGTTGCACAAGTTTCCATTCCCACCAGCAATGGATGAGTGTGCCCCTTACTCCACAACCTCTCCAGCAAAGGCTATCATTGGTGTTTTTGATTTTAGCCATTCTGACAGGTATAAGATGGTATCTCAAAGCTGTTTAGATTTGTATTTTCCTGATTGCTAAGGAGGTTGAGCATGACCTTAAGTGTCTTTTGGCCATTTGAACTTCTTCTGTTGAGAATTCTCTGTTCAGTTCAGTGCCCCATTTTTTAATTGGGTTAATTAGCATTTTAAAGTCTGGTTTCGATCCTAATACATGAATGGCTGTGTGGGAGCCTAGCCTGTTTGAATGCTCACCTTCCTGGTCCTGGATAGAAGTGGGAGGACCTTGGACTTCCCGCAGGGCAGGGAACCTGGACTGCTCATCATTCTCGAGAGGGAGGGGGAATGGAGTGGGAGGGAGGGGGAGAGGGGCAGGGGAGGGGGAGAGGGGGATGTGTGGGAGGAGGGGGAGGGAAATGGGAAACGGGGAGGAGGCGGTAATTTAAAAAAAAGAATATTTCATATGAGCCATATTTTAGGAATATATCATTACTAATTATATTTACTCTTCTGCACAAACTATTTTGTATTCCTCTGACCAAGTATAATTTTTTAATCTTTGATATGGGTTCATCTAATATGATGCTTATGATGCTCAAACTCTCCTGACTGCTAATAATTCCCTCATCTACTTCTTTAGGGCAAATTTGACTAATTTCAAATATCAGTAAGATCATTTGCGATTTTCCTTACTGTGTTTGGTTTATTTCAACACACATGCACACACACACGCTTCTCTGGTATATTAAATTTTCTTGGCTTGTACTTCAAAAGATCTTTAGGTAGTGTGGTTATTTGGTATTTATTTGTTGTTTTCCTTTCTTATTTACAATTCCAAATATAGTGGTTAGCCTGAGAATGGTAGCACATGCCTTTAATCCCAGCACTCAGGAGGCAGAGGCAGGCGGATCTCTTGAGTTCCAGGCCAGCCTGGTCTATAGAGTGTGTGGTCCAGGACAATCAGGGCTACATGGAGAAAGCCTGTCTCTAAAAACAAACAAACAAACAAATAAATGAGAACAGTGTTCAAGGAATCCCTTTTCTCCATGGATTTCTAATTTTTTTGATATTATGACTATTGATAGATTTCAAAGTTACATATTGATAATCTTCACTTTTATATTTTTATGCTAGCCTTTAAGTCAAGTTCACAAGTGAAGCTGCACCAACATCAAAAGTTCTACAAGAATGATTAGCATATCAATGATTGTGGAGAGTAGGCCTTTTGTAACCCCAAAATCAAATTATCTTCAGCTGTTTTTGCTTCTTAAACAGCATTTTCAACCCACCTCTGGGTATGATCTAACATGCACGTGTTTATCAGAGAAATTCTTTTCAAATGCACAAATAGATCCTTAGCTTCCATTAAAAATTAAGATATTACTTAAAAATAATTTTAGGCAATATCAGAGGCCTGAGACAGAACATTCTTTTTTGCTATAACCACCTACCTTATAATTTTACCAGTATATTTGAAAACATCTTGATTTATGATTTATGGGTGGATTTGCTCCTGTACTGTAAGACTTTATGAAACTGTTAAAACATTAAATGGTATTTGAGGTATTGTAAACCTTTTGTACTAATTTGTGATTTTTCATAGTTGAATCCAGAATAAACTTTCTCTTATTGTAAGACTTTTTTAAGACAATCCTGAATCCATTTTTGACAATTCTGAATCCTCTCAGCCTCTGTGCCATAGTGCTTCCCCTCCTCCCCTGGGAACCAAGGACCTAACAGCTACACTCGCACGTACTCAGTTCCTGAACAATTACCCATATACGTATGCTTTGGTTCGGTCCCCTGGGAAACGGGGTCAAAATGACCTCTTACCTCATCTGATCTGGCAACAGCTCTCCAGTCAATTATTGGTAATAGCCCTTTCAAATAAGCCAATCAGAATAGTCAAAGGACAACCCCCCTTGCTTCTGTGGCCTTCTCCTTTAAAAGTAGACTGTACCCGCATTCGAGGTCCCTCGGCTTCCCGAATGCTGGGGGACCCTGTCATGACAGAATTAATAAAAATCCTCATGCTTTTGCATCGGCTATGGTGTGTGGTCTCTGGGGGCGACTCCTTCTCGGTGTTTGGACACTAGAGTCCAACATTATAACCTTTGAGGTGAGAGAAGTGTTTTCTGTATTAACAGTTAAATCTTGCTTTGCTCATGTGTATACCCTATCCTAGTCTAACCATATCCACCACTCTAACCTATAAGTCTGACTTCTATAGTTCTTTCTGCTCTGTATTCATATTATCCCCTTTTCTCATCTTCTACTTATAGAAGTAGCACATAATACCTTTTATTCGATGCTTAACTCATTTGGCTTGACAAGCTGTCCTGCTGTTCCTTCTAATTTTTTGCCATCAACTGATGTGAAGTTATACTTTTCATGGTACAATAATATTCCACTGATTTGCAGTATGACTTTTCTGCATGCACCAATCTTATAAGGTATTATTAAACTGTATAGTTTTCAACTTCAGTAGGTCATATGTTTCCATAAACACATCAAGTTCTTCTAGATTTTCCAATATAATGGATTATAATTTTGAAACAATGTCTAATGTTCCTGTGGAATTTAATAGTCTATTATAATATCCCACTTCAACCTTAAATTGTATTAAAATGCTTCATTTTTTCTCCTCACCATGGTTACTTTTGCTAAGATCTTTCAATATGTCTTATATTTTGTTTTTGTTTCTTGTTCATTTGCATTTTTGCGATATTGATATTCAGACACAGGAACTTACACACATTACATAAGTATTCTGTAAATCTACAGTCTTAGTCAGATTTTTTTTTAAATGAAAACCAGTGCTTTCCCCTTGAATATTTTTTGTGTTCTTTTAAATTTAATTTCATTCATTTCAACTATGACTCTTACTATTTCTTTCTTTCTTTTGGAAGTTTCTCGTCTCACAATCATAAGACACACCATCTGTCTGTTTTCTTATTTCTCTCTCTCTCTCTCTCTCTCTCTCTCTCTCTCTNTTTCAGTGTAGGCAGTCACAGTTACAAATCATCCTCTTAGAACAAACTACCTTTTTTGTCTTCCACATATTCTTATTTCATTAAGTAAATCTGTACTTCGACATTTTCACAGGATACATAGGGGTGGAAGGGTGTGTGGAGGGAATAGGAGAAAGGGAAAAATTGGGAATTTGGATTGGTATTTTTTTAAAAAAATCTAGTAAAAAAATAACATTATTTGAGAGTTGGTACTTCATTTGTTTTGTTGTGTTTGACGACGACGGTATTTTACTCTATAAACATAGATAGATTACCAGTCTGGAACTCAGTATGTAGGTCACGCTGGCCTTGAACTCACATCAATCCTTCTGCCTTATGTTTACAAATAATGGGATTACAGGAATGAGGCACCACCACTCCCCTAGCTACAATTTCTTCCCAGATCTGCATAACTCCTTGGTTGCTGTTCCCATCTGGTGGGATTTAGTTTCTATATCACCAATGTTTCCAAGGTACCCTCCCTACTCCTCTACTCCTGTTTTACTCTCTACTTATCCTGTCTTCCAAGAAACAGAACTTCGGGAAGTCATTAAAATCACTGGTCTGTTATAGAGCTGTACCCCAGGGACAGGGATGAGAATGAAGTTCCACCCCTGTAACAGCATGAATGCATTCTTACATAAAGAAGAAAACTTTCACTAGAAAAATACAGACTTACAAATGCATTATGGTACCAAGCTTCAATCCAACAAGCCCAAAGGGACTAGTCAGGGGTTTTCCTGCAAATTACATTGGTATATTTTTGATGATGTTTGGGTGGTTATAGGTCTTCCTGTACAATAACATGGCAACCTAAGCTATGTGACCTATTAAAAAATGGTAACCTTGTGTTAGAGTTTTTAGAGGTACAATCTTCAGGGATGACTTACCCAGGAAGAGGAGGTCTCTGGAAGATGAGAGACAGTGGTCAGTGGTTTGTTTGGAAAGGTTGAATTGTCAGGGTGGGAAAGAAGATCTCAAAATGAATGAATTAATTCATGTGATAAAAGATAGAAGTTTTAAAGGTGTAATTTGGTAATAATTAGTGGCATTTTTTTTAAAAAGACATGTCTTATATCTCCCCGCAGAGACAGTGAAGACCATTGCTTTGTTGGTAATATGGGCTTTTACCAAATAGCTTAAATGAAGACTCCATTATTTGTTATTGGAAACTGTGGCTTCCCTGAGTTGTAATGACTGGCTTGCACACACACCTTTGACTCGTGAATGTGTCTAACCATGTCTGCCACTCTTGGACTCCAAGAAATATGGAGAGACCTTGACATGCATCAACTTATATCGCAGCCTTATGAACACTGTTTTAAACGTTTTAGCTGTGAGAAAAACTGAAGGTCATAAGGAACCTTCACTGGTCCAACATTAAAGCTTGCCACTCCCATAGGGCAGAAAGGAGATTCAAAGCAGGCTCTGACTTGGCTGCAGTCTACAGCTTATCGGTATTTCTGAAGAAAATCTCTAAATGATGTTTCTTGATTATATGGGTAAGGAAAGTGACTAGATGAGGCTTTGACAGAATCAAGTTGAGTAAGTATCAGACAAGTACAAAACAAACCCACAAAACCAAAGAAAGACAAAAGCACATCTCTCTACCCCTTCATTCTCAGCTCCACTTCATTTTCTAGGAATCTAGAGGAAAGAGGGGATTATTTGCTACCTCTGAGTTCTGAGTTGAACTTAAAGTTTGTATTCGTCTCTTAAAATGATCTCTGCTTCAGGTTAGACTGAAGACTTAGGACATAAAAGGTTGTGATTATCTTTATGTCCGATAGGTACCCACTGTTCCCTGTAAGAGTTCCCTTGTCCACCCCTGTGATGACTACTCTTGGTTGTCAACTTGTCTATGTCTGGAATGAACTATAGTCCTGAAATTGAGGGCACACTTGTGATTCAGACCTCAGAGCAAGAAGAGAACATGCCTTTTATCCAGATCTGGAGGCTGGAAGGCACACCTTTAATCTGGGCCACAACTTCTTGTTGTGAGAGATTTGTTTTGTTGCTCCAAGAAAGTCAATGGTGTTAAGCCTTGATTCAGACAGTGGAGTTCACATTCAGCTGAATGAACCGTAGGGCTTTCAGAGGAAGATTGGGAGACTTAGAGAGGAATAAGCAGGAGCTTGAAAGATTCAAGGGCCTTTTCTGAGAAGGTGGAGAGGAAGGCTGCTTATCCTTCCCCCCGTCATTGTGTTGATCTTCCAGGTTAATGCCCTAATATCTGACACAAAATTTTATTTATTAATAAAACAATAAAAGAAGCTGCTAGAAGGGCAATGGAAGAAGGAAATTGGTATGTTTGTTCTTCCCCTGCTTGTCCTCGCCTTGCTAGTACATCTATTTTTTCCACTGGCATTGGAGTCTACTTCTTTGTGATTCCAGCATATATATGACAACTAGACTCCTGTGACTGAGCAACTACTATAATCTTGAACTATTAATCAAAGTTAGCCATTGCTAGATTGCAGCCCATAAATCAACTCAATAAATTCCCATGTATGTATGTATGTATGTATATATATATATATATACATCTGTATATGTGTGTGTGTGTGTAAATTTCCAGTACTTGGATTTATTGGAATCTCATATATATATGTATATGCATATATGTATATATATACATATCTCATATGTATACACATTATATATATGAGAGAGATTCCTTCTATAAGTTCGGTGACTCTAGAGATCCTTGAATAATACAACCCCTTTGTTACTTAGCCAATAGCCCTATCATATTGCCAAGCAATCATGCTGGGATTTCTAGTTTTTTCTTTTTACCCTGTCTCCTGGTCAGTCTGCATATATGTTTCCTTTTTCCTTCCTTCCCCATTTTCCCTTCCTTCCTTCCTTCCTTCCTTCCTTCCTTCCTTCCTTCCTTCCTTTTCATATGGGGGGCATTTCTCCTTGTCTTTTCATACCCATTTCCAGCTATTCAAGTCCTCTTTATCAATCTCTCTTTCTTATGCTCATAGTCTACATGGCTTCCAGATGGATGCTTAAAAGCCAGGAACAATAATTGTCACTATATTCAACGTTTAACGTGTGCTTGCTGGGTGCTTGTCCTGGGTAAATAGTTTCCCCCTTTTGAGTTGCTTTTCTAACATCCCATTCTTTGCCCTGAAGTTTTTGGTGATTCGTTTTATCATCAGATAAAATGTGAGTTTTATATAGTGTCGTGGTCTGGCCTTCTCATTCCCCCAAGTTGTCTCGGGACCCTGCTGCTTGTCCACTTGAGAGCTGTTTGAGACACTCCCAGCTCCTCCTACCTTCTCCCACCCTTGTGTGTTCAGACACGCTGCCATTCTTCTATGTGTGAAAATACTATCTAAACTTTGTAAACCTTACCAACTAAATCATTGGTTTTGGTAAGTTTGTTTCCACTCAGCTCTTCCTTTCCCTTTCTCTAGAGATGTATACCATTGGGAAATGCTATTTACATTTGAAAACGTAACCTGCTTGCATGTGCCAGCAACGCCATTTTATTGTCACTAATTCTTGATGCCTCTAGCAGAATAGAGACTCCTTAGTCCACTACCCTATGTCAAAATGAGGGCCTCAGATTAACTTTCAAAATTCAAATCTCAGCTTTTACTTTTTACAGTCACCATTATTTAGCTTGCCAGCCTATGGTCTCCGTAGAGATGGTGGCTCAGAGCCCATGGGGGCATATTTTGCAGCTAGACTCTCCAGAGAGCAGAGCTCTGACTACTTGGCACATCCTATCTAGAACCAAATCTGGCAAATTGTCGGTACTCAACATTTTAATGAAAATTTTTATGCGTGCAAAGAGATAATTTTTTGGTTCCACTCAATGTTTAAAAAAGTAGCCTTTGGGAATGGTCTTGACCTTCCCTGGGGAGGAGTTACCATTTGTTGGGCTTTCCTGGCCCTCCTTGGGGAGGGGTCACTGCTTGGCAGGTTCTCTCAGAGGTGAAGTTTGGACTAAGGCAACTTCAAGGAGAGGGGTCTTGAAATGAAAACTTCTACCCAACATTCCAAAGATAGATGCCAGGGGGTTGGGATGAGGCCCCTGACTATAACATTCCAGACTCTTATATAAAGGGGTGTTATGGAGCTAGAGTGATGCTTTCAACCATACAGTGAGTATTAGTCATTTCTCTTATACAGATCTATAATGAAAATGAACAAACAGTCTAAAAGAAATACAAAACACACAGTTTGAAAAGAAAAAGAATACAAGCAAATGTAATGTTGGAAGCAAGTACAGTGCTCAATGAGATTTATAAAACTTAAATAAATTTTTAAAAAGCCTGGATTCAGAAGTGAATAAAAACTACAGGGAGTGACAACCTCAGGGTGAGGCCCCACCTGCTATGTTTCCAGCTCGTGAAAAGGAACTAAAGAAAGCTTAGACGGCAAAGGAAAGAAGCAACAACACAAAACTAATGCAAATGTCATTGAAAGAGGGGCCTGAGGTACTGGCCAGGAAGCAAAAGAACTTGTTTTGTGGCTCTGGTTTTAGAGTTAAATACAAGAAAAGAGATACGGAATCTCTCCCCACGACTAAGGAAAGCAGCATGGGCCAGGCATGTATCAGGGATGTCCCAGCATCGAGGCCCAGAGAGCTTTTTGAATGAAGCTGTGAAGATAAACTCTGGATTGACTTGGAGACCCTGAGGTGTTGGGATACTAGAGTCAGGGATGCCTGCCAAGAAAAGCTGATAAAAGGGATGCGACCAGCCCAAGAGAAGGAAATGTGCTGCGGTCAACAAAAACAAAAGGAGTTAGAGCTCTGAGGAGAGCTTGACATCTAACACGGCAGTGCAAAACTGAAAGATAGCCCTGCTGCGTTCTAGTTTGTTTTAGCCCAGTATTCCTCACTATGTTCCCTAGCCTCTCTTTTGGAATAGTGATGTGTATTCTGTGCCATTATATGTTGGAAGTATGTGATCTACTTTTTAGTTTTGATTGTATATAGTGTTACAGTTAAGAGATTGCCTTGAGTTTCAGAAAAGACTTTGGACTTTTAAACAGTGACAATAAGATAACCCTCTGAAACTCTAAGCAAGTCTCCAATTAAATGTTTTTTTCTATAAAATTTTTTAGTCATGGTGTCTCTTCACAAAAATGAAGTTAAAATAATTATTTCATTTTTGGTATAACAATAAATATATTCTGGTTCTTAAAGAATTATAAATCCTTTATTACTTTCATTTCCTTGTTTTTCATAATTTTTCATTTATTTTCTTAATTTTTTTATCATATTACTATGTGTGTGCATGTGTGTGCTTGTGTGTGTACATCATATGTTTGAAGGTGCTTGTGGAAGTAAGAAGAGAGATCAGAATCTCTTAAGTATGTATACTTTGAGTAAATGCCCAAGAATGATATAACTGGATCTTGAGACAGATAATATATATATTAGCTTCATGAAGAACTCCACACTGATTTCCATAGTGGCTGTATCAGTTTGCATTCTCATTAGAAATTATTAAGTATTCATCCATGCTAATAGGTACTGTTAGGAATAGTTCTTTTGATGAGCTTCTCCATTGACACAAATAATTCCAATCAGACTAAATCAGACTGAATCAAAGATGCTCATGGTTAGTGGAGTACTCCTGGGTGGTATCGGGAAAGCACGGCAAGGGGGAGAGAGAGAGAAGGGGAGACCATGTGAAACCCGGAAACCATATGTTCATTCTCTTTCTGGCAGTCTAAACAGCCTGTGGGGGTGGTCCTGACCCTCCCTGGGAAAGGGTCACCACTTTGCAGGCTTTCCCAGAGGTGGAGTCCAAGGCAAATCCTAGGGGAGGGAACTTGAAATGGAGCTTTATGCTCCATTCCAAAGTAAGTGCCAGGGGCTGGGATGAGGCCCCAAAATATAATATTCCAGACTCTTTGTATAAAGGGGTGTTATGGAGCTGGGGTGATACTTTCGAGTAAACATTCCAGGCTTTTTGGGTAAGGGAGTGCCTGTGAGCTGAGGTGAAGGCCCTAAACCAAACATTTTAGACTCCTTGGCTCAAGTCTGGATGACATGGGGGAGGGGAGAGCAGGGAGTTGGCGGGTTCATGCTCAGTGAGAGGTGTGGCTGGAGCGGTATCTAGTTTACTGTCATCCTGGAGTTCTCAGACAGCTGTTTCTTGAGGGAGGTGAGAAGGCAGGTGGCTAGGAGAAAAAATACTGTTATTATTGGCCTTACAGATAAGGCTAGTCATAGGAAATCATTAACTGCAAGAAAGAATGGGACAGAGAAGTGCCCTAGTTGTACATGTGAGACCCAGGTTATAGGTGTGACACAATAGCAAATGAAACCAGATTTTAATTAGTAAGTGTCATTGATACAGGAGTGTTGGTACCAATAGTGAAGTCCCAGAAGCTGGTGCAGCTGTTGGTGTTGTTTGGAGAGTGCTTTGTAAGTTAATCTTGGCTCAGACAGCTGGAGCGATCTGTAAAATATGATTGAAAATTGGTGGGGTTAAAACAGGCTCAGGAGACTCTTAGTTTTTATCAGACCAGAGTTTTTGATACAGTAGCAGAACTTTTTCCAGGAACCTGTAGGTATCTGTAAGGCAGCTGGAACAGATTTACATCTTGGTGTCATAGCTAAATGCTATTGCTTTAGGTTAAAAGGTATAAGCATATTAGAAGATAATTAAAGGCAATTAGAAACTCTGAACCTCTGAATATACTCCTGAAACCTGTTAGTCCTTCCTGAACTATGAGGAGTAAGAAGCCTGTTAAAGAAACACACCTACCTGTATTTTAGCAGAAAACTTAAAACAAATGAAGTAATGAGCTACCAGTACCTTAAGTCATCAAATGCCATTAGACAGATCAAAGGGGGATAAATGAAAAAAAAATAAGACAGCTTTTTTAGCTACACAGGCAATCCCAAGTCTCTCCTTAGTCCTTGGAGAACACTAGCCTAGAGACAGTGCTTGCTGTTAGCTGCTGAGTACAAGAGGCCTGAAGATTTTACTTTGGGATGAAGGTTTACTGTACCTGTTTTGGCAGGATGAGATGATTGATTCCCTTGGTGGCATCCAGGAAGCTGAAGAGATAGAAGGCAACTTTTTGCTGTGTGGGTGGCTTTGCCAAACCCAAAGGCAAGTCTGGAGGTGGAAGGTCTTTTTGAGGAGCTATAGGATGCTGTGGGAGCTGGCATGTCTCTGAGATAGAAGCTCTTTTGTTAAATGCCATACTCTCAGATCTCTGAAGGCCCTTGAGAATTGGGTAGTTGTCCTTTTTATGTTTAAACTTGGCATATAAGCTAAATATAGACGTGCATTTTATCCTTTATCATTTAGTTATACCTTACCAATGCTAGTAAATGTAAGAAGACTAAAAGGGATATTTATTAAGTCAAAGAATACTAGCACACGTAGGTACTTGTATCCAAGATGGTGGTGGGGTTTAAATGGGGGTTACCCGCATGTTTGTATTTTTTTCAGAGCTGTTTTAAACTGGAGTTATAAATTTTACTGATCTTAAAACAAGCACACAGAAATATAAATCAAGCATACTATGAAAACGCACCCACATACTCACATGGACATACTGGAGCCACATTATTCTAAGAGACCGATAAATTAAAAAATTTTAGAAACCTGTGCCAGTTGATCAACTTAAAAATTCCAGCATAGGCATAGGTAGATGGCAGAAGCCAAGGAAGCACACTGGATTAGCAGACACTGCAAGAAGGGAAAAGAAGAAAAGGACTGAAGAGCTATACAGTATTAGAGTGGAAGGACAGAAGAAGCAGGTCTTTTTTAGAGAATCCCAGAGTGAGACAAACAGCCAACAACTAAAGTAGCAAGGAGGGGGAGGGAGAGGGGAGCAGGAGCACACATATAGAAAGCATGGCTTTTGGAACCTTGTTTGTTTTTACATTAGATGTTCGATAGCCCGAATTTAAAAGGATTTTTGTAAAAGGCAGCTGAAGGGCATTTGAGGATTTGGCTTTGAATTACAAGAACCCATTTAGAAGCCCATGCCAACTGGGACTCAAGCCTGTCACAATGTGTCCACTGGACAAAGCTCTTGAGTCAAAAATGGGGGGGGGGTTCATGAGAAATGAGTGGTAGAGGTAGCTAACCATCCAAGTCCCATCTCAGTGAGGCCTGGGTTGCCACTTGAATCAGGCTTTTGGCATGGCTGCGACTTAAATGTAAAGCATAAAAATCGACAAGATAAGGAAGTGCAAATGTTCCCCCCACCTCGGAGGACTCTACCTGCATGTATTCCAAAAGGAAAACTCACCAAGATGAACCTGATCTTAGCCTGGTGGAGAGCACATGCGAGGAGGGCATCTTCCAACACAGTGACTCTGGGCCTGTGAGAAAAACAAACTCTTCCCCCGCAGGGGGAATCTCCGTATATTAGGAATATTCCTTAAAATGAGCCTCTCCACTGATGCAAATAATTCCAATCAGACCAAATCAAACCAAATAAAAGATGTCCATGTTCAATAAAGTCCTCCTGGGTGACCGGGAACGCATGGAGCGGGGAGAGACAGAGAGAGAGAGAAGGGGAGACCACGCAAAACCTGGAAACCACGTGTTCATTCTCTGGGGGGCAGCCTAAGTAGCCCATGGGAGTGGTCCTGATCCTCCCTGGGAAGGGGTCACTGCTTGGTGGACTTTTCTTTAGGTGGAGTCCTGGCCAAGGCAACTCCTAGAGAATGGGGCTTGAAATGGAACTTCCTGCTCCATTCCAAATATGGGTGCCAGGGGTTGGGATGAGGCCCTGAATATAATATTTGGCAATGTGGGAGAGGGAGAGCTGGGAGTTGGTGGGCTCACACAGTACTATTGTTTTCCTGGTCTTGGCCATTCTCACTAGAGAAAAGAGCAGTCTTAATATACATTTTCAGGAAAGAAAGAATATTAATTACTTCCTTAAGTGTTACTCAGCCATTTGTCTTTCATCATATGAGAACACTCTGCTTAGTTATCTACCTCACTTTTACTTGTTTCCCCTTGGTGTTTCTGCAGTTCTTTATATGTTGGATATACTAGCCCTCTATCAGAAAATAATTTTAAGGTATTTTCCTATTCAATAGGCTGACACTTTGCCAGAAAATGGTGTCTTTTGATGTACAGAAGTTTTCAACTTCATGAGGTCCATTTATTAATTGTTATTCTTAATGCTTGGCCTATCAATGTCATATCCTGTGGAGGCCAAAAAAATGCAGGCCCATCCTTGTCTAATAGTCAGAGAGTTTGGAGATTGACAAGCATAGCTGTACATCCAACTCAGGATGTGATTGCTTGGTTCTTTTGAAATTACGATAGCTCCATGCCATTCTCACAGGTGGTCAGGATATTCAAATGACTTAGCTCCTTTGTAACTATGAGGTTACCTGGGGAGGGGCACTCTTCAGAATACTTGACCTAGAGCATCTTTCTGCCTAGACTACAGAATGCTAATGATTTGATGTCTCAGAGAGTAAAGCAATTGACTATGCGAGTTATCTTTGTATCATGTTAATAAAGTCTTTTGTTACCTTCTCCCCCATTTATGTTGGGTATAAAAGCTGTGGAAAAGTAAATGTGGGGGATTTCAGTCACTGGAATGTCCTCCAAATACATTCTATGTTTTCTGTCCTGTTATTTTTTATGAATCTTCATTTTTGTTACTTATATTTCTAAAATTTACATGCCCCTACTCTGGTAAGAGGTGTTTTTTTTTTTTCAAGGCAGGTTCTCCACAATGTCCAGAAAGTCCTTTCTATGCAATTAAGTTCAAATACATTCTCTACTTTTTCTTCTATCAGATTCAGGGTATTTGGTTTTATATTGTAGTCTTTGATCAATATGGAAGTTAGTTTTGTGCAGGGTGATTAATAGTAATTCACTTACATTCTTTTACATGAAGTTATCTTCTTTGATCACCCCCGTTTGTTAAAGATGTTTTCTTTTTTTCAGTGTGTGTTTTTGGTATCTTTCTCATTATGTCTTTTTGACAATGCATTATTCCAGATCAAATGAATCTGAAAAGTACAATAGGTGGTTTTATTGAGAGCAACTTCTGGGAAGGATCTAGAGATTAGGGCCACAGGAGTTCCTCCACCCACAACCAAAGTAGGGATATTTTATATATTGTAGACAAAGAGTGATAGTGTCTCCACCATAAGCAGGACTTGTGCCCAAGTATGGTCAAATTGAGCATTTAGGCAGGAACTTGGGCAGCTGGCAATTCCAGGGGAGGAAGCTGCAAAAGCAACCAAGAATGCAGAACTAGGGTTTTTAGTGCCTTTCATTTGTTTCGAAACTCTTGAGTGACCTGGATTCAGAGGAAGAGACAACAACGAGATTATCCAGACCCTATAGGGGTGTGCCAAAAGTTTCAACTACTTAGGTAGGTGTCACTTTTATGGGATTTCAATTTGATTTTGTAGAACAGTGTGTCTGTATTCATGTCAACAACAAAGTTATATCAAGATGAAAACAATCTTACTAGTCACATAACTCCTGCTGAAATAGAAATCTATCAACTAAAAAATCCCAGAGACAGATGGGTGTGTTTGAGAAATCTGCCAGACTTTCCAAAAAGAACTAATGTAAATACTTCTCTAATAGTACAAATCAGAAACTAAATGAACATTTACTAATTTTTCTTACAAAACCATTATTATCCCGATAACAAAAATACAAATAGAACCCACAGAAATTATAGATCTATATCCCTTATGAACATTGATAAAAAAGTTCTCAATAAAATACTTAAAAACAAAATCTAAGACTACCAAAAATATTATACACCATGATCCTATTGGCTTCATATCAGAGATAAAAGAATAGTTAAACATAGGTAAATTGATAAATGTAATCTCCCACATAAATATATTGAAAGACAATAACCACACAATCATCTCATAGTTTCAGAAATAGCCTTTAAAAAAACCCAACATCCCTTTATGATTAGTGGCCTGGGGAGACCAGAGATACAAGGCAACATAATAAAGGCAAATTACAGCAAACCCACATCAAAGTCTTTAAAGAAAGAAATTGAAGAAGATATCAACAGATTTAAATATTTGCCATGTGTATAGATCAATAGGATTAACATGGCAAAAAGGACCAAAACAATCTACAGATTCATTGTAGTCCCTGTCAAAACTTCAACACAATTATTTATAGACCTTGAAAGGACAACACTCAGCTTCATGTGGAAAAGCAAAAGGTAAGGGAACCTAAAACAATATTGGACTATAAAAGACTTGCAGAGGGAATTACTCTCCACCCCTGATTTCAAGTTGTGTACAAACTGAGTGGTGATGGCACATGACTTTATCCCAGAACTAGGGAAGCAGAAACAGGTGAATCTCTGTGTAGTATAGGAGGTCCTTTTGTATTTGTGTTGATTTTATGATATAGGTATAAATAGTTTACATTGGTATTAATCTTGACTTATTGATGCAAGTTTAAGGTCAATTTTGTTATATGTATATGTTTTTATGATCTTGATTAAGGTATTGTGATTGTGTAGTTCATTTAAAGATGTAATGTATAATTAGGAAATATAGGTTGTTAATGGATAATAATCTATATTAGTAAAGTTTGTAGTCATGTTAGTTAGATTTTCTAGATGTGCATAGATATATTTCAGATAGGCATTCTTCATATCTTTCAAAGTCTACAGAATACGGCATTTTAAATGTTTTAATAATTTAGGGCTTTTCATGACAATGAGACACGTCTGCTCCTGGTGGCACCAATCTACTTCTAGAGAAAGATGGGCATCAAAGAAGCTCCTTAAGGAGTTGGTTAGCCATTTGGGCAAGAAACTGCTCTTGCCTGGACTGTTGCATAAACTGAACACAAAGAACCTTCAAAGAGAGTACTGCTGAACTTGCCTAAAGGTGAGATGATTCTTCAGGGTTCCTGCTTCATGAAAGAGTCTGCGAGACTTTCTGCAGGATACAAAGAAAAGTAACTAAACTGTCTTTAAATTTTCCTGCTACATGAAAATGTCTGCTGGATACTATGGGCCTGTAGGCTGAATATGGATGCCTCAATAGTATAGAATAACTTTGGGTGACTATCCAGACAGCAAGATGTCTCTGTCATTTCTAGAGTTTTGGAAGGTGCTTACTTCTTCTTTACTTAGGTAATATTATATCCTCTGGAGTCTTTGATGAAGTTAAATACTAGATAGATAGTTATAGTTTCTTTAGTTATGGTAAAAGATAAAGTAGATATAAATATTATAACTGTAACTCTTGCTTAATAACTGGTTTGTAATATGTAATTTTACTATGTTAAAATAAAGCCTTTCTTTTTTTGAACAGAAAAGGGGAAATGGTGTAAGAGGTCCTTCTGTATTTGTGTTGATTTCATTGGTTGAATAAAGAAGATGCCTTAGCCTTTTGATAGGTCAGCCCTTAGGTGGGCCGAGTAGACAGAACAGAATGCTGGGAAGAAGTAGGCAGTGTCGCAGACGCCATGCTTCTCCTGCCCAAGACAATCACTGGTTAGACTAATGCAGATAAGCACTACTATTTAATTTTTATTAAATCTGGTTAATACATATTTAATAACAAAGGATTAATCAAGATGGAAGAGTTAGTCAATAAGAGGCTAGAGCTAATGGGCCAGGCAGTGTTTAAATAAATACAGTTCTACTAGAACTTTCAAGAAGAGCTAATACCTATACTCATCAAAGTGTTCCACATAATAGAAACAGAAGGCTCTCTGCCAAACTCTTTTTAGGAAGCTACAGTTACCCTGATACCAAAACCACAAAAAGACTCAACCAAGAAAGAGAATTACAGACCAATTTCACTCATGAACATGGAAGCAACAATTCTCAATAAAATTCTGGCAAACCGAATCCAAGAACACACCAAAAAAAAAATTATCCATTACGATCAAGTAGGCTTCATTCCAGAGATGCAGGGCTGGTTCAACATAGAAAAATCTATCAATATAATTCACCATATAAATAATCTGAAAGAAAAAAAAAACCATATGAACTTTACGTTAAGGAAGAAAAAGCATTTGACAAAATTCAACATCCCTTCATAATAAAGTGTAACATGAGCAGAGAGGCTGCTTGTTGAGGTTTCTGTCCTGTCCGGTACCCCACAGTCAGCAAACCCCAAAGAAAATCACACAGAGATCTCCATAAATTATAAAACTGATTGGCCCATTAGCTCAGGCTACATATTAGCTCTTGTAGCTTATATTAACCATTAGTCTTATCTATCCTAGCCACATGGTTTGGTACCTTTCTCAGCAGGGCAGCTCACATCTTGCTTCTTCAGAGTCTGGGCAGAAGTGGAAGGAATCAACTTACTCCTTCCCAGAATCTTATTGCTTTCATTGCATCATTTCTACTTTCTGTCTGGTTTTCCCACCTATACTTCCTGCCTGGCCAATCAGTGTTTATTTAAAACATGATTGACAGAATGCACACCAATAAAAGTCTTTCAGAGATTAGGGATACAATGATCATATCTAAATATAATTAAAGAAATATACAACAAGCTGACAGCTAACATCAAATTAAATGGAGAGAAACTCAAAGCTATTCCACTAAAATCAGGAATAAGACAAGGTTTTCCACCATTTCCATATCTCTTCAACATAGTTCTTGAAGTTTTAACAATAGCAATAAGACAACTTAAGAATATCAAGTAAATTCAAATCAGAAAGGAAGAAGTTAAACTTTCATTATTTGCAGATGATATGATACTGTATATAAGTGACCCCAAAAACTCTACCAGAGAACTCCTATAGCTGATAAATACCTTCAGTGAAGTGGCAGGATACAAGATCAACTCAAAACAATCAGTAGCCCTCCTATACACAAAGGATAAAGAAGCTGAGAGGGAAATCAGAAAAACATCCCCTTTCACAATAGACACAAATCACATAAAATATTTTGGGGAAACACTAACAAAGGACATGAAAGACCTATTTGACAAGAACTTTATGACTGAAGAAAGAAATTCAAGAATAAGCCAGAAAATGGAAAGATTTCCCATGCTCTTGGATAGGAAGGTTCAACATAGTAAAAATGGCAATCTTACCAAAGGCAATCTATAGATTCAATGCAGTCTCCATCAAAATCACAACACAATTCCTCACACACCTTGAAAGAATGATACTCAACTTCATATGGAAAAACAAAAAACCCAGGATAGTCAAAACAATCCTGTACAATAAAGGAACTTCCGGAGGCATTACCATCCCTGAAATCAAGCTCTATTACAGAGCTCCAGTAATGAAAACAGCTTGGTATTGACATAAAAACAGAGATGTTGACCAATGGAATTGAACTGAAAACCAGGATATTAATTCACACACCTTTGAACACGTGATTTTTGACAAAGAAGCAAAAAAGATATGTTGAAATAAGGAGCGGCGGCGGGGCTGCGTCCCCAACACCCCGGCCGCTTGGCTAGCTTATGCCCGAAATAACAACACACAAACTGTATTCATTTAAAGAACTGCTTGGCCCATGAACTCTAACTAATTCTTGCACCTGGACTAGCCCATTTCTATCTAGCCTCTTCTAGGCTAATTCTCACATATTAATTTAGCCCATTTCTAATCATCTGTGTAAGCACGCCAAGGTGCGCTTACCGGGAAGATTCTAGCCTAAGTCCATCGTGGGTTGGAGTTGCCTGGGAGAGCTGAGCATGGCGTCTCTGCTCCAGCAGAGCTGTCGGGTCTCTCCGGGAGCAGAGCAGAGTCTGACCTCACTTCCTCTTCCGCCCAGAATTCTATTCTGTTTACTCCTCCCATCTATGTTCCAAGCTGAGGCCAAGCAGTTGGTTTATTATAACTTAACCAATGAAATCAACAGATTGATATATGACACTCCCACATCACTTCCCCTTTTTCTGTTTAAAAAAAAAAAAAAAAAAAAGAAGGCTTTAACTTAACATCCAAAGCTCTAGAAATGACAGAGACATCTCGCTGCCTGGACAGTCACCCAAAGTTCCTCTGTACCGTTGGGGCATCCATCTTCGGCCTACAGGCCCATAGTTTCCAGCAGACATTTCCACAAAGCAGGAAATTTCAAAGGCAGTCACTATCTGCTTGTCCTGAAGAATGTCTTGCAGACTCTTTCATGAAGCAGGAACCCCGAAAGATCATCTCACCTTTAGGCAAGTTCAGCAGTCCTCTCTCTGCGGGTTCTCTGTGTCCAGTTTATGCAATAGTCCAGGCAAGAGCAGTTTCTTGCCAAATGGCTATCAAACTCCATAAGGATCCTCTTCGATGCCCATCTTCCTCTTGAAGTAGATTGGTGATGCCAGGAGCAGAGTGTCTCATTGTCATGAGAAGTCCTAAGTTATTAAAACATTTAAAATGCCATATTCTATAATCTTTGAAAAATATGAAGAATGCCTATCTAAAATATATGTATGCACATCTAGAAAATCTTAACTAACATGACTACAAACTTAACTATTATTAATGATTATTCATTAACAACTTATATTTCCTAATTATACATTACATTTTAAAATGAACTACACAACACAATACCTTAATCAAGATCAAAAATGCATATAACAAAATTGACCTTAAAATCCATACCAATGCAAATTATTCATATCTATATCATATCCCCCTTTAAATGTAAAAGAACATTTGTAAACAATATTTGGGAACATGGGCGTAGTTTTTTCTCTCCAAACTGCTTCCTGCTGAATGGGGGCGCTGTTAATTAGGTCTTTTGTGGTATAACCTGTGTGCTAGTTTCATCTCAGTTGGAAGTTGAGCGAAGCAATTTTTTGAAGGTATTCACAGCAACCGTTCAGGAGGGCGTGGTCCATCATACCATATCGGAATAGAAGAAATGAACAGGGTCTCATCCTCTGTGAAAACAAAATAAGAAACTCCTTTTGAAAGCATCACGTCCTTAGATCCAAATATCAAAGCCAAGGCATTAAAATCTCTACGTTGGATTAGTTCAGCAGCATTTATAAACAAATATCTTTTAGCATCTGTTGCTCCTTCCTCAGCATTCAAACAATTCAAAGAGAGCATAATAGCATACAGTATCAAGATTCTCTGTGTATTTTCCATCTTTGTGAGCTTTATTTTAACCTCTATTAAGTTTATTTTTACTTTCATTTTATATTCTCTGTATCTCTGTCCTGGAATAACTCTGTAGACCAGGCTGTCCTTGAACTCTCAGAGATCTGCCTGTCTCTGCCTCCCAGGCATTGGGATTAAAGGTGTTTGCTACCACACCTTGAACTCACAGAGATCTGTTTGTCTCTGCCTTCTAGGCACTGGGATTAAAGGCGTGTACTACCACACACAACTTCTCTTTTTCTTACTTTTTTTTAAGAACTTTTAACTTTTAGCTTGCATATATTTTTAACACACTGTAAATCATTTAAACATTTTCTTTATCTTTGAATCTCTTTACTGTATCTCTCTCTGTTTTTCTGACCACAGGAGCCTTTAAATTACTGAGCAATATGAGTAGGATTAAAGCCGTGGCTTTGCCAGCTAGATCCAGTCCATTCCTTAGCTTTCCAGCCTCATGGCGGAGATACAGGCTGTAGCCGCGTTTATAGGCACAATTCTATGGCGTTTCAAGGTCCCTGCCAGCAAGCGAGCTACAACAGACAACAGTCAAGTCCTCTCTCTGTAGCTGGACCTCCTGCCTCAGTCAGAGTTTGCCCTGGCAGGACGGCCCAGAAAGCCGGCATTTTTAAACAGCACAACTTTTTTCCTGCTACGGCTGAAAACCAAAAAGCATGCGTTCAGCTTTTCACCAACACCGTTTAAGTGTTTCCTGGCAGGAACTCTTAATGAGCTGCAGGGTTTTGCAGCTGAAGCTGAGTCAGGAAGCCTCTCTTAGATGAGAGCGCTTGCTTGCCTCTAGCAAGCAGAGTAGACCCAAGAAATTTGTTGCTACCAAGAAAACATGCTTCATTCCATTCTTTCCCCAGCTTTCTCAGGCTTTTTGTGGATTCAGTTAGCCACACGTCTGGGCGCCATCTGTTGAAATAGGAGCGGCGGCGGGGCTGCGTCCCCAACACCCCAGCCGCTTGGCTAGCTCACGCCCGAAATAACAACACACAAACTGTATTCATTTAAAGAACTGCTTGGCCCATGAACTCTAACTAATTCTTGCACCTGGACTAGCCCATTTCTATCTAGCCTCTTCTAGGCTAATTCTCACATATTAATTTAGCCCATTTCTAATCATCTGTGTAAGCACGCCAAGGTGCGCTTACCGGGAAGATTCTAGCCTAAGTCCATCGTGGGTTGGAGTTGCCTGGGAGAGCTGAGCATGGCGTCTCTCCTCCAGCAGAGCTGTCGGGTCTCTCTGGGAGCAGAGCAGAGTCTGACCTCACTTCCTCTTCCGCCCAGAATTCTATTCTGTTTACTCCTCCCATCTATGTTCCAAGCTGAGGCCAAGCAGTTGGTTTATTATAACTTAACCAATGAAATCAACAGATTG
The DNA here is from genome assembly GCF_014885135.2 of Alexandromys fortis. Taxonomy (NCBI): domain Eukaryota; kingdom Metazoa; phylum Chordata; class Mammalia; order Rodentia; family Cricetidae; genus Alexandromys; species Alexandromys fortis. Next base: position 498,176 of record NW_026068263.1, on the reverse strand, counting down.
ATATATGACACTCCCACATCAAAGATACAATGAAAAAAGAAGGCATCTTCAACAAATGGTGCTGACACAACTGGATGTCAACCTGTAGAAGAATGAGAATAGATCCATATCTATCACCATGCACAGAAGTCAAGTACAAATGGAATAAAGACCTCAATATAAATCTGACCACACTGAACCTGATAGAGGAGAAAGTGGGAAGTAATCTTCAATAAATGGGCATAGGAGACTACTTCTTAAATATAACCCCAGTAGCACAGATAATAAGAGCATCAATAAATAAATGGGATCTCCTGAATCTGAGAATCTTCTGTAAAGCAAAGGACACAATCAATAAGACAAAATGGCAGCCTATTGAATGGGAAAAAATGTTTACCAACCCCACATCAGACAAAGGTCTAATCTCCAAAATATATAAAGAACTCAAGAAATTAGACATTAAAATTCTAAATAATGCAATTAAAATGTAGTGTACTGAACTAAACAGAAAATTTTCATCAGAAGAATTTCAAATGTCCAAAAGATATTTAAGGAAATGTTCTTCATCCTTAGCTATCAGGGAAATGCAATTCAAAACAACCTTGAGATACCATCTTACACTTGTCAGAATGGTAAGATCAAAAACAGTAATGATAGCTTATGCTGGAGAGGTTGTGGAGCAAGGAGAACAATGATCCATTGCTGTGGGAATGCAAAGTTGTGCAACCACTTTGGAAATCAGTGTGGTGGTTCCTCAGAAAACTGGGAATCAACCTACCTCAGGATCCAACAATCCCACTCTTAAGAATATATCCAAAAGATGTTCAATCATACCATAAAAGCATTTGTTCAACTATGTTTATAGCAGCATTATTTGTAATAGCCAAGACCTGGAAACAACACAGATGCCCCTCAACTGAAGAATGGATAAAGAAAGTGTAGCACAACTACACATTAGAGTATTAATCAGCAGTAAAAAATAATGACATCTTGAATTTTGCATGCAAATGGACAGAATTAGAAAGCATCATCCTGAGAGGTAACACAGACTCCAAAAAACTATTTCGATATGTACTCACTCAAAAGTGGATACTAGTCATAAACAAAGGTCAAGGAGCCTATAACACAGGATCCTAGAGAAACTAAGTAATAAGGTTAACTTAAAGAAAAACATATATAGACCAACCTGGATATTGGAATCAGACAAAAATTTGGGATCAGGAGGCCAGGTGGTAGGGGGGAAAGGGGTTGCAGGAGAACTTGAAGGAATGGGATGGTCAAGATGGAGGAAGGACAGACATGAGAGCAAGGAAAGAGATATCTTGATTGAGGGAGCCATTATGGAGTTAGCAAGAAACCTGTTTCTAGAACAATGGCCAAGAACCTACAGGATGACCCCAGCTGAGACCCTAAGCAATAGAAGAGAGGGTAACTGAACTCACCTTACCCTGTAATCAGACTGATGATTATCTTAAATATCACCACAGAACCTTTGTCCAACAACAGATGGGGAACAGAGAGCAATGACCCACATTGGAGCACTGGACTGAATTCCCAAGATCCAGTTGAAGAGTGGAGGGAATGAGAGTATGAGCAAGGAATTCAAAACCATGAAGGGGTCATCCACTGAGCCAGTTTGCTTGAGGTAATGGTAGCTCACCATCTCCAACTGGACTGGGAGTCAATGAACATGGGAACCACCATGTCTTCCAGAAAGGGGTGACAGCTGGGGCATACTGAGGGGCCACTGATAGTGACACTGGAATGTGTCTCTACTTGCATATGCTGGCTTCGTGGGATCCTATTCTCTTTCGATGTAAATCTTGGTCAACCTAGATGTAGTAGGGATGGCCTTAGACTTTCCATGGAGCAGGGTGCATGGCACTCCCTTAGGGTTGGAGAGGTGGGGAAAGGGTCTGTGGAGGGACGGGAAGTGGCCTGGGAGAAGGAGTACAATTCAGAGTAGGAATTTGAATTGATATTTTTTAAGGAATAAAAAAAAAAACAGACCCTGGAGAGGATCAGAGGTACCCACCCCTTTCTGAAGCTATAGCTAAAGTGGGAGAGAAATATATTTTCAGTAAGATACTAATTGTAATGTACAAATGCTCTTGTAAACAATCTAATGAAACTTAACAAGTTTAAAAATGACATAAAAGAAGGAAGTTTGTTGGGAAGAAGAAAGAAATTAATAGGAGTAGATAAAGAGGGTTATGGGGGAGGAATACAATTGGAATACATTTTGTACATCCACAAAAATTTAATAATGAAACACACTTTACCTATTATTAACATATAATAAAGCCATTAAAATAAAATTTGAAATATTATAGGTAACTTTATCAAAAAAGAAGAGAAAACTAAATGAAAGACAATATTTAAAATCATTTATTAGTTAAGAATTCAATATAAAAATATTTAAAAATCACAGAACCCAACTGTGAGAAAATAAATAATCTACTTAAAATCAACAAAGTTTCTGATCAGAAAATTCTCTAAAGAAGATAACCAAAGAGAAGATATATAGAACATATTGTTCGGCATCACTAATCAAGTAATTATAAAAGTGCAATAGAATATCAGTATACGCCTTAAAATTATCAAACATATAGTATAAGACAAATAGTTATCAAATATAGAAATATTGAATGTTGTTGGCAACACAAATTAATAAAATAATTATATAAAACAGCATATATGTTTTTCTCAAAAATGAGAAAACTGTAAGATTTGGTAGTCTCATTTAAATGACACTAACGAATATCAAATGAATATGTCAAAATTTCTGTATAATCTCATTATCTTGACAGAATTATTTTAACTCTTTGTGGATTTATATGTTTATTATAAGATGCATAGATAAATGTGACATAGTTAAGACAACAATATACAGGTACATGAATAAAATAATACATTTGATACAAAACGAAGAACCACTATGTGATCAGGTCTTGTGAAATAAGAAACAGATAATATAATCAATATGATATCCTCCATTTTATATGTGGATCTTAAGTAGTAGACCTCACGCAGAGTAAAGTGACTCATGGTATATGGGAAGTGTGTTAGTTAAAAAGGGACAGGTTTCAGTTTAACAATAGTAACTCTTCTATAGCACATGTATATTTATCAATAAACAACCCTTTAAAAACAGAAAAACTTGTATTAAGGTTACATAAGGAATAGCTTCATGACAAGGAAATGTACAATCTGTATAATTAGAAAAACTTCTAGCAAAAGGTGAGTTGGCCATTGGATAACAGTGTAGGGAGTAGAGTACTGTAGTGACACAATCAGTCTTCTGTGAATGTGCAAATTTCTGACGAGGACACTAGAAAACTATACAACATTTTTTAAAGAAGAGAATTACAGTAATGAAATTCGTACAAAGCAACTTTATGGAGATTTCCTGTTTAAACCCCAATCATCATTGCATAAGAGGGCACAGTAAATATAAGATTCACTGTACAGCTTAAATTACAGACTGTCACAACCTCAGATTATTCTCTGATCACACTAGCTCTACAGAGTTAGATAGATTTCCAGTACTAGGCATAGTTTCCTTCTTGTTGGCCAGGTCTTAGGTCCAAAGAGTGAAGTCTATTATAAACAAGGATGCATAATTTTTATACTCTTACGGTCATCATGACATGCTGGTCATCAATGTGGTTAACAGAATCATAACTGGATAGGTTGCTTGCCAGCTATGTTGGTTGCTTGAATAACACATTTCACTACCATGATATTGGAGAAGAATCTACAAGTACTAATTTACTAAACCAGCAAAATTCCTACCAGCAATCTCTAGACATTTGTCCTTATACTGACAAATAAGTGAACTCTTTACCCCTAATCAAGGAAACTTCTCTCTGAAACCAACAGACACTTCTACAGAAAGCCACAATCAATACAATTGCAGATGTGGAGTCCAGTCTCAATGTAGGTAGCTATAAAAATTGTGGAAGAAGGAAAGGAAAGATTATGAGAGTCAAAGTATCAGGAACAATGAGAATGCGTATTCTTGAAATAGCAGACTCTATACCCATAGATCTCACAAGCATGAGCCCAAATATGAGCTGAACAAATATGAAACCATAAATATGCTCAACTACACAAAGATTTCTGTAACTATAGACAACTAATAAAATCTGGACAGAGAAGAGGTGGTTTCCCCAGAAAAGAGAACACTAGTGTCAAAGCCATTACCCCTGAATACATATACATACATACATACATGTAACATAGAAGTAACATTATTTAGGCTGAAATCATTATAATAAGGAACAGATATGTATATACATATATGTATATACCTGAAGTAATAATATTAGTTAATAAAGAGACCATGAATTTGAAGGATAAAGGGAGGTATATGCGAGATTTTGGAGGGAAGAAAATAAAATAAAAAATTTTATTAAGCTATAATAACAAAAATGAAAAATTAAAAATGAAAAAACAATACAACAATGTTTTCAGAATGAAATCACCTATGTTGAATGATAGTAAAATAACTCATATGAGAATAGTATTGATGTGAGCATTTTCATATTTCCTTTAGGAAAAACAAGAATCCTGTCAAATTAAGGTAAAAAAAATAACTATCCAAATAGGACGAACTCATATGAACTCATGAGTCATAATTTACAACATTTTACATAAAAATGCCAAAAGCACAATTACAATCTTCAATCAGCATGCAAAGAAATTAAAGTAATTTCTGTTAAAAATGCAAAAATGAAAAGTTAAAAATAATTTCTAAATAGTGTAAATTAGGCATGTGGTGTATGATAGAAAAAGAGCACCCAGGATGGGTATGTTCATAAAATTTGTCTTAGAGTTCTCAGTATGGATGGACACGAGACAACTCTGTTGACAAGTTCTCCAAGAGCATCCTTCACATCCTTGTTTCTCAGGCAATATATGAACGGGTTCAGCATGGGACTGATCACAGTATACATCAATGAGGCAATCATTCTTCTCTGATAAGGATGAGAAACAGAGGAGCTGAAGTAAACTCCAAGTCCTGACCCATAGAACAAGGAGACCACACAGAGGTGAGACCCACAGGTGGAAAAGGCTTTGTACTTACTCACAGTAGAGGACATCCTTAACAAGGATGAGATAATCTGTGAATAAGACATAAAGATTCCTATCATAGGAATCACAGCTAGTATGGAAGTCAGCACATACATAAAGACATTATTGATGTGGGCATCAGAGTTAGCTACCTTGATAACTTGTGCCAGTTCACAGAAGAAATGTGGGATTTCAGTTCCTCTGGAAAATTTCAATTCATTCAGCAATAGGATATGAGTCAGGGAGACCCAGAACATGATGATCCAAAATATCAGGACCAGAAGTGTACATACCCAAGGACTCATGATAACAGTGTAGTGGAGGGGATGACAGATAGCTACAAAGCGATCATAGGCCATTAAAGTAAGTAAAAAATTATCCATTCCAACCAAAGTAGCTAAAAAATATACCTGTGTAAGGCATTCTCTGTAGGAGATATCTTTTCTCTGTGAATGCATGTTCACCAGCATCTTTGGTATTGTAGTTGAGATTAAACAGATGTCAATAAAAGACAGGTTGCAGAGGAAGAAGTACATGGGAGTGTGGAGGTGGGAGCTAGAACTGACAGCCAGGATGATGAGCAGGTTCCCAAGCACTGTGACCAGGTACATGGACAGGAACAGTCCAAAGAGAATGGGCTGCAGTTCAGGATTATCTGAGAGGCCCACAATGAGAAATTCTGGTATCAGTGTGTCGTTCTCTGTTTCCATTTAACTTTTGTTTCTGTTAGAGATAAGGAGAGTTTTCAACTAATATCCACTGTAAAGTCACATAATAACCTGGGGAAGCATATCTTTCATAATGACAACAACTCTCATTTACTTAACCAAGTGATTTTTTTCAAGTGATTTTTTGTAACCATTTGTAAATATGTGTAATCATTCTTTTATTATTTCATCAAATATCTCTCTTCTTTAACTTCTAAAACTGCTATTAGTGAAATTTTCTATATAGGTTTATATAAACTCTACAAACACTTGATTATTTTGTTATTTTTTCTTTATAACTGCAATAATTTATTCCTCCTAATAGAATGAAATTTACCTATATAATCTTTATGACCCTGTGACTCTGAGCCCATAATTGTTTTCTATCTCATGATGGTTGCTATTATGATTTATTATGCTTTTTTGTTTAAAAATGCCTTGTGAGTATTATATTTTGAAAATGTCAGTTGTCGTTATTATATTATTACTACTAATATAAATCTGCTATATTATGATAATCATTTTGGGTGCATAACAAAATTTCAAAAGTAAATATTGAACAATAATTTAGAAGTTAAAATTTTTGACATATTTCTTTAACATAATTTTGGTTCATCCATTGACATCTATGTAGTCTCGAGAAAAGTATGTGACTTCTTAAATTTCTCATGCATAACTATCATTGAGAACACCCAAAAGGTATTCTCTGGAGAGGCAGGAATTGATGATGTGTTTACGATATAAATACAACAGGGGTGTTTCCTCTTTGAAAATAATGCACTACTTTGAATTAGTGAGGTTTCCTACAGCTCCTTCTTTTGAACACTTGCTTCCAAGTCAATGTCTCTGGAAAAATTAAAGAGCAGTGGTCTCTAGAGATGAGAATCGGAAACAAAAAAGCACACTATCACTATAATAAGCAGGGGGAGTACATTCTCATATGCTCTTACTTGTCCATAAAGAGGAATAGGAATATGTTATTGTAAAATCAGGAGCACTAATGGTCAAAATTTATAATTGGTTGATCTGATTACAGATATTGAAAGATAATATAAGCCAAATCATCAAAGAAAAGTAAAAGATAGTTTTTTGTACTTATATAAGTTACTAAATTTTCCATGAAAGAAAGTGTTAGCATTATGAATGCCTAGGAATGTTATTTGACTTTGGAAAAAATACCTGAAAAGTAATAAAATACTTTATCCTGTGATAGTGAAAGAGTGGATTATAATATCTTCCCTGAAATAGGAACATTTGAGAAAGACCAAAAGGCAAAAAAGAAATGGAGAGAAGTATTCAAGCTCAAGAGACTAGTATGCAATTTCTCTATGAGGTGGCAGTCTGGCATTTGGCTTGTGAAATGTGAAGCAGAGGATGAGGACCTCAAGGACAAGGTATGAGGTTCACATATTGTCTTCTGTGTTTTCTTTGTCACTCTAACATTGACTGATTCACATTCTTTGTTAGTCTGAAATCCTAATGGTTCTGTTCCATAATTTGTATTTTGAAGGAATTACATTTTGATTATTAAACTTTAGGAGCTTGTGGGAGCCCACAGTGACTCACTCCAGCCTGAATGGAGGTCAGAGGGTTCATGCTTGTTCTTTCTTCTCAAGGCCAAATAACAGGGTGTTTGACCAAAGGAGTGGTTGCTATATATTTTGAGTATTAAGGAGGTGGTTATGCTTGCTTGCTCTTAGAACCATGGTAAGGAAACATTTTGCCACCCCCTTTTGCTTTGGGTATAAGAGGGCTATAAGAAATAAATTCAGGACTGCTGCAGTATTCACCGAGAGCTCTCCCTCTATCTTATGTCTTTTGTCTTTCTTTCTTAATCATCGCACCCATATTCAGGTGCTGTTTTATGAGTCATCTGATCCCAACAGAACTTGAATAAATATAAATATTTGAAGTAAAATAAACATTGAGTAATACCTACAAAAGGGGAATCTTCCAATATTTTCTATACCTAAATGGAAGTATAGTGAATTTAAACTAAAGTACATTAACATTTTTTTAAGAGATGAACAGAAAATCATAATCCTAGAATTGGATCTTGAATAGTTTCAAAGTATGAAATTGGGAAAGGAAGTCATACCAGATTCTTCTTGGGCAGAAGAGGAGAAGGTGGCTGAACTGGCCTTATCCCATACCACCCTGATGAATATCTTGCATAACACCATAGAACCTTCACCTGGCAATGGATGGAGATAGAGACAGAGAACCACATTGAAGCACTGGACTGAGTTCCCAAGGTCCAGATGAAGAGCAGAAGGAGGGAGAACATGAGAAAGGAAGTCATGATCACGAGGGGTGCACCCACCCACTGAGATAGTGCAACTGATCTAATGGGAGCTCACCAAGGCCAGCTGGACTGGGACTGAAAGAGCATGTGATCAGACCAGACTCTCAGAATGTGTCTGACAATGAGGGCTGATTGAGAAGCCAATGATAATGGCACTGGATTTTGATTCTACTGCATTTACTGGCTTTTTGGGAACCTAGTCTGTTTGGATGCATACCTTCCTAGATCTGGATGGAGGGGGGAAGGCTTTGGACTTCCCACAGGGCATGGCACCCTGACTTCTCTTAGGAATAAGAGAAGGGGGGAGGGGTGAGAGTGGGAGGAAAATGGGAGGAGGGGAGGAAATGGAAGTTTTTAATAAATAAATTAAAAAATATAAAAAACCAAATCACATAAAGAAGTGTAGAATATATAGATACTATTTAGAAAGTGACACTG
>NW_026068263.1:470524-484702 GCF_014885135.2 Alexandromys fortis | reverse complement strand
CCTTCCTAGATCTGGATGGAGGGGGGAAGGCTTTGGACTTCCCACAGGGCATGGCACCCTGACTTCTCTTAGGAATAAGAGAAGGGGGGAGGGGTGAGAGTGGGAGGAAAATGGGAGGAGGGGAGGAAATGGAAGTTTTTAATAAATAAATTAAAAAATATAAAAAACCAAATCACATAAAGAAGTGTAGAATATATAGATACTATTTAGAAAGTGACACTGGAAAAATAACCAATATTGCTAAGACTGAAACAGATTAAGATCTGTAAAAGGGCTCATTGAAAACTGAAGTGTCTTTGAAGTACAGGCCCTTTATAATAACAGACTAAATAGGCACTTTCCAGTTTGCACTCTTCTAAGGATCTAGCCCACTACACACATCCTCTCTGCGCTCCAAGCCTACCCCACAAGCCTTGATTGGTGCACACCAGCTCTTCCAGTGGTCATTACTGCAGCTGTTTCTTCTCAACCATCTGCTTACAGAAAGATCAGCTGAGTTTTCACAGTACAGAGGTCAGAGATAGAGAGCTGAGAAGAAGGGGCATTATGAAACTTTCATATGTCCCAGGATTTGGATTCTCAAAGTTCCTCATTAGTTAAATTATCTGTTGTCTGTACACTCCCCAAACTATTGAGTTCCCTTGGGGTACAAAGGAAGGTTGAAAATTGCTAGTGAGTTTTGTGTGTGTGTAGTTAATCACAAAAGGAGACTAATTTTTTTTTCTGCAAGAAAGAGCTCTTATTTAGGTTTAATTAAAAATCATACTTTGACCCAAAGAAAATGTCAGTTCTACAAAAATCAATCCATGACAAACTTTAGCAAGTCTTTTCTAACAATATTCCCAAAATTGCCAAATATTATATTTATTCTATTACAAGGAAAATGACAGTATTTGTATTAAAATATTCTATGTTTTGTTTTTCAATCTTATTATTTAACTTGATAGATAATACCTTACTTATATTGTCCAAAAAGTATGATGTCTGGGAACAATTTACTGAGAATTAAATAAATTAAACTGAGAATTAACATATACTTAAAATTATTACTTTATATGAGATTATTTCATATGAGCCATATTTTAGTAATATATCATCACTAATTATATTTACTCTGCTGTTCAAACTCTTTTGTATTCCTCTCACCTAAGTATCATTTTTTAATCTTTGACATGGTTCATCTAATATGACACTCAAACTTTCCAGACTACTGATAATTCATCTACTTCTTTAGGGCAAATTGGACTAATTTCAAATATCAGTAAGATCATGTGGGATTTTTCTTATTGCATTTGGTTTATTTCAACACACACACAAGCATATGTACACACACACAATTCTCTGGTATATTAATTTTTCATGGCTTGCACCCAATAGATCATTAGATAGTATGGAAATTTGGTCTTTATTTGTTGTTTTCCTTTTTTATTTACAATTCCAAATATAGTGGTTAGTCTGGGAATGGTAACACATGCCTTTAATCCGAGCACTCAGGTGGCAGAGGCAGGTGGATCTCTGAGTTCCAGGCCAGCCTGGTTTACAGAGTGTGTGGTCCAGGACAATCAGGGCTACACAGATAAACCCTGTCTCTAAAAAGAAAGAAACAAACAAACAAATGAAAACAGTGTTCAAGGAATCCCTTTTCTCCATGGATTTCTAAATTTTTTTGATATTATGATTATTGATAGATTTAAATGTTACATATTGATAATCTTCACTTTTATATTTTTATGTGAGCCTTTAACTCAAGTTCACAAATGAAGCTGCATAACATTAAAAGTTCTACAAGAATGATTAGCATATAAATGATTGTGAATAGTAGGGCCTTTGTAATCCCCAAATCAAATTGTCTTGGGCTGTCTTTGCTTCCTAAATAGATTTTACAACCCACCACTGGGTGTAATCTAACATGCATGTGCTTATCAGAGAAATCCTTTTTAGATGCACAAATAGATCCTTATCTTCTATTAAAAGTTAAGAATAATTTTAGGCAATATCAGAGGCCTAAGACAGAGAGTACCCTTTTTGCTGTAACCACCTACCTTATGATTTTAGCAGTATATTTGAAAGCATCTTGATTTATGGTTTATGAGTGGATTTGCTTTTGTACTATAAGACTTTTATGAAACTGTTAAAACATTTAATGGTATTTGAGGTATTGTAAACCTGTTGTACTAATCTGTAGTTTTTCATAGTTGAATTCAGAATAAACTTTCTCTTATCACCTTTTAGGTGAGAGAAATTATTTTTGTATGAACACGCAAATCTTGCTTTGCTTATGTGTACACCCTATCCTATTCTATCCATATCCATCACTCTGACCTGTAAGTCTGACTTCCATACTTCTTTCTGCTCTCTATTCATTTAATCCCCCTTTCTCATCTTCTACTTATAGAAGTAGCACATAATACCTTTTATTCTATGTTTAACTCATTTGATTTGACAAGCTGTCCTCCTGTTCCATCAATTTTTTGCCATCAACTGATGTGAAGTTATAATTTTCATGGTAGTTAATCTTCAACACTTCATAGACCTACAGAATATGGCATTTAAAATATGTAAGAACTGAGACTTTTCTCAATGGTGTGGCATGTCTGCTTTTGGAAGCATAAAGTACTTCAAAAGGAAGATTGGCATTGGGGAGTCCCCTTATGGAGTTTGCTAGCCATTTGGGCACAAAACTGCTGTTGCCTGGACTTCTTGATGGTATGCTGTATGAACTGAATTTGTAGGATCCACAGAAATGACTTTCAAACTTGACTAAAGATTAAATTGTCCTTCAGGGTTCCTGCTTCATAGAAGAAACTGGCAGACATTCTGCAGGACACAGAAGAAAGCAACTGATGATCTTTGCTATTACAAAAAAGGACAGATCCTCAAATTTCCTGCTTTATGGAAAAGTCTGAAAGATACTATGGGATTGTAGGCTGAAGGTGGATGCCCTACCATTACAAAAGAACTTTGGGTTCAGCAAGATGTCTCTGTCAGTTCAAGAACTTTGGAAGTTGCTTACAATACACTTCCTGTTTACTTTGGTAATATGGAAAACTCTACAGCCTGAGAACCCTGTTCACCTGGTCTTGGTTTAACTTTGGTATATGGTACTTATCTTAAAAAATGTCCATTTTTTTACATTTTTCAATTTTGTGGCATACAGGCTTTTGTAGTAAGATCTAATATTCTCTGAATTTCCTCTGTGTCTGTGGTTATGTCTCACTTTTCAATTCTGATCTTATTAATTTGCGTGTTCTCTTTCTGCTGTTTGATTAGTTTGGATAGGGATTTGTCGATCTTTTTGTTTTTCTCAAAGAACAAGCTTTTTGTTTCATTGATTCTTTGGATTGTTTTCTGTGTTTCTATTTTGTTGATTTCAGCCCTCACTTTGATTATTTCCAGTCTTCTACTCCTCCTTGGTGAGTCTGCTTCTTTTTTCTAGAGCTTTCAGGTGTGCTGTTAAGTCTCCAATGTGTGCTTTCTCTGTTTTCTTTAAGTGGGCACTTAGTGCTATGAACTTTCCTCTTAGTACTGCTTTCATTGTGTCCCATATGTTTGAGTATGTTGTTTCTTTATTTTCATTGAATTCAAGGAAGACTTTAATTTCTTTCTTTATTTCTTCTTTGATCCAGGTGTGGTTCAGTAGTTGACTGTTCAGTTTTCATAAGTTTGTCGGCTTTCTGGGGCTATCATTGTTGTTGAATTCTAACTTTAATCCATGGTGATCTGATAGTACACAGGTGGTTACTACAATTTTTTTGTATCTATGGATGTTTGCTTTGTTACTGAGTATGTGGTCAATTTTCTAGAAGGTTCCATGAGCTGCAGAGAAGAACGTATATTCTTTCCTATTTGGGTGGAATGTTCTATAGATGTCTGTGAAGTCCATTTGATTCATTACCTCCATTAATTCTCTTATTTCTGTTAGGTTTCTGTCTGATTGACCTGTCCATTGGTGAGAGAGGTGTTTTGAAGTCTCCTATTATTATAGTGTGTGGTTTGATGTTTGCCTTGAGTTCTAGTAGTGTTTCTTTTACATAAGTGGGTGCTTTTATATTAGGGGCATAGATATTCAGGACTGAGGCTTCATCCTGATGTATTGTTCCTGTTATGAGTATAACATGTCTATCTCCATCTCTTCTGATTGCTTTTAGTTTGAAGTCAACTTTGTTAGAAATTAGTATGGCCACACCTGTTTGTTTCTTAGGTCCATTTGCTTGAAAAATCTTTCTCCAACACTTTACTCTGAGTAGATGTCTGTCTTTGTGGTTGAGGTGTGTTTCTTGTAAACAGCAGAATGTTGGATCCTGTTTTCATATCCAATCTCTTAGCCTGTGCCTTTTTATAGGTGAATTGAGTCTATTGATATTAAGTGATATTAATGACCAGTGGTATAATAATAAGAAGAATTTATTATTATTTTTTTTCCGTAGTGGAGTATGTGTGTTTCTTTTCTTTGAGTTGTGCTCGTGAAGGGTTGCTAGATGTCTGAGTTATTGTAGACAATGTTGGAAATGTTTGATTCCTTGGGTTGTGATTTTCCTTCTATTACTTTCTGTAAGGCTGGATTTGAAAGTACATATTGTTTAAACTTGTTCTTATCCTGGAATATTTTGTTTTCTCCATTGATAGTGAATGAAAGCTGGCTGGGTATAGTAGTCTGGGCTTGCATCCATGGTGTCTTAGTTTCTTCAGTACCTCTATCATGGATTCCATAGAGAAGTCTGGTGTAAGTCTGATAGGTTTACCTTTATAAGTAACTTGACCTTTTTCCTTTTGCAGCTCTTAATATTTTTTTCTTTAATCTGTATGTTTTGTGTTTTGATTATTATATGGCAAGGGGATTTTTTTTGATCCAGTCTATTGGGTGTTCTGTATGCTTTTTGAACCTTCATAGGAATATCTTTTTTTTAGGTTGGGAAAGTTTTCTTCCATAATTTTGTTAAATATATTTTCTGGGCCTTTGAGCTGTAATTCTTCTCCTTCTTCTATCCCTATTATTCTTAGGTTTGGTCTTTTTTTTTTATTGTGTCCCATATTTCCTGAATGTTTTGTGATGAGAATTGGTTGGATTTGCTATTTTCTTTGATCAGTGTATTTATTTTCTCTATGGTGTCTTCAGCATCTGAGATTCTTTCTTCTATCTCTTGTATTCTATTTGTTATGCTTGTTTCTGTAGACTCTGTTTGTTTACCTAGATTTTCCATATCTAGCCTGCCCTTGGTTTTTGTTTTCTTCCTTGCCTCCATTTTAGTTTTCAATTCTTGAACTGTTTCCTTTACCTATTTGATTGTTTTTTCTTGGTTTACCAGGGTATCATTTATGGATTTACTCATTTCTTCAAACTTTTTGTTATACTTCTCATCCATTTCTATAAGGGAGTTTATCACATCCTGTTTAAAGGACTCTATCGCTTTCATAATGCCATTTTTTCCCACTTCTTCTGGATTAGGTTGTTCAAGTCCTTCTGTTGTAAGATCACTGGGTTCTGGTGTTTTCATGTTGTTTTTTCAGATTGATGGAGGAATTCTTGCCTTGGCACCTGCCCATCTTTTCCTTCAAATGCTATCCGATGGACCTTCTGGTACAGGATCAGGTTCCCTTGCTGGCCAGGGACCTCGCTGACAAAAGGCCTACCTTGCTGCTGGCAGGCTATTGAAACAAAGGAACTCACCACCCTGTCCCAGTGCACAAACATGCTGAGCTGGGGGGATCTTATGGCCCCGAAGAAGGGAGGAAGAAGAGAGGGGGTTTCTGGGTGCAAGCTGGGATTGGTCAAGAAGAGAGAGGTCGTAGCAGAGGGGAGCAGCCCCTGCAGAATGGCCAGGGAGTTAAGGGGGTCGAGGAATGTCTGTGCTCCGTTTCTGGGCTTCTGCCGCTGGTCAAGAACATACTCACCCCTCTGATGGATATTCCGGAAGCTCAATCTCTCTTTCTTATGCTCATATTCTACATGGCTTCCAGATGGATGCTTAAAAGCCAGGAAAAATAATTGTCACTATATTCAACATTTAACATTTGATTGCTGGGTGCTTGTCTCTTATTAACTATTACATAAGAGCAAATTGAAGCCATATTAAAATTTAACCACAGAAAGAGATTACTAAAAAGAGAATTACAGACCAATCTCACTGATGAACATTGATGCAAAAAATACTCAATAAAATACTGCCAAAACAAATCAAAGAACATATCAGAAAAATCATCCACTATTATCAAGTAGGCTTCAACCCAGAGATGCAGGGATGGCTCATCATATAAAAATCTGTCTGTATAATCCACCATATAAGAATGGAAAGAAAAAACATATGATCATCTCATTTGATAGAGAAAAACCTTTGACAAAATCCAGTATTCCTTCATGATAAAGGTTTTAGAGAAAGCAGGGATATAAGGCACATATCTAAACATAATAAAGGCAATATATAACAAGCCAACAGCCAACATCAAAACAAATGGAGAGAAACTCAAAGTGATTCTACTGAAATCACAAAGCAGACAAGGGTGTCTACTCTCTATATATCTATTCTCAATATATTATTCCAAGTTCTAGCTAGTGCAACAACAACAACAAAAAAAAAAGAAAATAAAGAGGATACAAATTGGAAAGAAAGAAGTCAGACTTTTGCTCTTTGCATTTTATATCTTAGTATATTTAAGTATCCCTAAAAATTCTACCTGAGGAGTTCTAAAGCTGATAAACACCTTTAGTAATGTGTCAGGATACAAGACCAATTAAAAAAAGTAGCCATCCTATGGACAGTTGGTAAACATGCTGAGAAAGAAATCAAAGAATCATCATCATTCCCAATAGCAAAACTAGAGGTTTGATTATTATAGGTAAATTTCTATTAATCTGTATTTTTAAATTATACATTACATTTTTAAATGAGCTGCACAACTGCATAATACCTTAAACAAGAGCAGAAATATATATCTTGTGTTGTATATATGTATATTTAGTATAACAAAATTTACCAAAATTTGTATCAAGATCCATACCAATGCTAGGTATTCATCTCTATATAATATCCCCCTTATTTATTTTAGAAATTGACTTTGACAATTAATCATTTATACTCAACCCTTTTGAAAATAAACATTTGTATACAACCATTTTGAAAATTTGGGCATAGTTTTCTCCAAATTGCTTCTTGTTTGTGGGGCAAAGTCAGGGGTTGAAGAACATTCAGGGTTTCTGAAGCAAAGAACCTTAGATGCCTTCCCTGGGCTGTGGCCAGGACATAAGGTCACTAGACAGATCACATGCCTCACAAACAGGCTCTGGGCATCAACTTCACAGCCAAGTGCGCACACACTCAGGGCTGAGAACTTGGTGCTTCAACAAATGGTACTGGCATAAGTGGATGTTGCCATGGAGAAGAATGCAAATAGACCCATATCCATCCCCATGCACAAAACTCAACTCTAAATGGCTCAAATACCTCAACATAAATTCAGCAACACTGAACCTCACTGAAGGGAAAGTGGGAAGTAGCCTTGAATGAGTGACACAGAAGTAAATTGGAAGTGTGGTGGCCAGTGAGCAGAGTGGAAGGAGAGGAGCAAGAGAATAAGGGGAGTTGAAGGAGAACATGAGGAATCTCCTGGTTGAGCTGGAAGAAGGAAAAAGAGTGAGAGCAAGGAAAGAGATCTCTTGATTGAGGGAGTCATTATGGGGTTATTCTGAAACCAGGAACTAGGCAAATTCCCAGGAATCCACAAGGAAGACCCCAGCTAAGGCGATAAACAATAGTGAAGAGGGTGCCTGAACTGCCCTTCCCCTGCAATCAGATCGACGACTACCTTAACTGTTATCATAGAACCTTCATACTATAAATGATGGAAAGAGATGCAGAGAACCAGAGCTAAGCACTGGTTCAAGCTTCTGGAGTTCAGAAATAGAGAGGGAGGAGCAATAATCAAGACCATGATGGGGATAACCACAGAAATAGCTGACCCAAGGTAGTGGGAGTTCACTGACTCTGGACTGACAGTTGGGGAACCTGCATAAAATGAAACTAGGCCCTTTGAATATGGGTGACAGATTTGTGGCTTGGACAATTTGTGGGGCCATTGGCAGTGGGACCACTAATTATCCCTAATGCATGAACTGGCTTTCTGGATTCCATTCCCTATGGAGGGATACATTGCTCAGCCTAGATATGGGGTGAGAGGGCTTTGGTCCTTTCTCAATGTGATGTGACAGACCTTGATAACTCCAGCTTTCATACTGCTGGAATGTGATATCCACATTATTTGGGGGTGGGGGGAGTCGTCAACTTCATCCAGCTGAGAGATCTGCAAGCTACAACACAAGTAGCCTGAAAAAATGCTTATTGGTGCAATAGCACTGATATTATGATAGTAGCCAACCACATTTTAGTAAAACCTAAGGCCTACTCCATGAGTTTTAATGAATTCCTGATATGCCCTGAGGATAGGGCATATTTCCAAGGGAAGAACTTAATTGAACCTGATATCTTAAAACAGTTCATACTGATTTCTTGCTATATCCAGACAAATGAATCTCTCACTCCTCATCAGAGAAGCTTCTTTATGCATTATAAGGTAATTGGCATATGAATTTTTTTCCTCAATTACTTTGTTGTTGTGTTTGCTTCTAAGTAGGAAGTTCAAAGGTTTTGTCTTTTAGTTTTGTGTCCTACTTCTTTGATGAATGCATTTATAAGCTGTGGAAACTTTCTGGTATAATATTTATAGTGTTTTGTGTATAAAGTAATATCACCTCTACATAAAGATGCTTTGACTTCTTCCTTTATATTTGTGTCCCTTAATATCCTTCAGTTTTCTACTGTTTTAGCTAAGACATCAAGTACTGTACAGAATAGTTTGGGAGACAGTGGACATATTTGCTCCTGATTTTACTGAAAATGCTTTAAGTTCCCCTCCATTCATGTTCATGTTCACTGTTATACTTCTGTAAATTGTCTTTATTATTTTGAGCAATACTGGGTATTCTTCCCTTGTGGCTTTTAATATCTTTTCTTTGTTGTGTATGCTTCGTGTTTTGATTACTAGGTGTCACAGGGAACTTTTTTCTGTTCCTGCCTATTTGATACTCTGCAAGCCTCTTGGTCCTTGATAGGCATCTCTTTCCTTATATAGGGAACTTTTCCTCTATGATTATGTTAAAGGTACTTTCTGTGTCTTTAATCTGAGTCTCTTCTGTTTTTCAAAAGCTTGACGTTTTTATAGTATTCAAGAGTTCCTGCAAGTTCCATTCCTGAGTTTTTCAGAATTGACATTTTCTATGATTGAATGATCCAAATATTCTGCCTTGCCTTCAAGCCTGGATATTTATTTCTAGTTGACCCAATCTGTTGGTGAGCCTTTCCTTAAATATTTTTATTTGAATTATACACTGCTGATGGAAATGTATACTATTCTAGTGATTGTGGAAGTCAGTACCAACAGAATTCTTATACAACAAAAAATAAATGTATCATATATCTTAACTATATCATTCCTGGGCATTTGTCCAGAAGACTCCAAGCATATATATCACAGAGACAATATGTTTTTTGCAGCACTGTTCATAACATACAAGCTATGAAACCAACCTAGTGGTCTCCAACAACAGAGAAATGATAAAGATAATGTGTTATATGTACAATGTGGAAATTTTTTTGTTTTTTTCAGACAGGGTTTCTCTATATGGCTATACCGAAACTCACTCAGTAGGTCAAACTGGCCTCAAACTTGCAGATATCCACATGGCTCTGCCTCCCAAAATTCTGGAATTAAAGGCATGTGCTCTACGGCCTGACCTGCTTTTTATCCATAAAATAGTGTTATTATGAAAGTAAAATAATGGAGGATAATCCTTTTAAGTGAATTAAGTATGTCTCTAAAAGATGAATATGGGATGCATTTCCTTAATTTATATATACACAAAAATATATGTGTAGAAGCAGACTGTCTAAAGGATCAAAGAGAACTATTGGAGAGATGATAGCAAAATGGAAATGAGACTGAAGTCTAAGAAGAGATGTGCTCAGAGTATCTGACAGTCTTGTGAAAATGTTATTCTTTTTTATTTTTTTACTTTTTAATTTTTTTAAAGATTACCGACTCCTCCCCGTTTCCCATTTCCCTCCCCTCCTCCCACACATCTCCACTTCCTCCCCCCTTTCCTACCTCTCTCCCCCCCATTCGATTCCCCCTCCTTCTCAAGAATGATGAGCAGTCCAGGTTCCCTGCCCTGCGGGAAGTCCAAGGTCCTCCCACTTCTATCCAGGACCAGGAAGGTGAGCATCCAAACGGACTAGGCTCCCTCACAGCCAGTTCATGTATTAGGATCAAAACCTAGTGCCATTGTCCTTGGCTTCTCAACAGCCTTCATTGTCCGCCACATTCAGAGAGTCCGGTTTCATCCCATGCTTATTCAGTCCCAGTCCCGCTGGCCTTGATGAGCTCCTAATAGATCAGATCCACTGTCACAGCAGGTGGGTGCACCCCTCGTGGACCTGACTTCCTTGCTCATGTTCTCCCTCCTTCTGCTCCTCATTTGGGTCTTAAGAGCTTAGTCCGGTGCTCCAATTTGGGTCTCTGTCTCTATCTCGATCCATCACCAGATGAAGGTTCCAAGGTGATATGTAAGATATCAGTATGGCTATAGGATAGGGTCATTTCAGATTCCCTCCGCTCAGTTGCTCAAGGTACTCGCTGGGGACATCTCCCTTGACACCTGCGAGCCCCTCTAGAGTCAAGTCTCTTGCCAACCCTAAGATGGCTCCCTTAATTAGGATATATATTTCTCTGCTCCCGAGTCCACCCTTCCTTTATCCCAACCATCCCATTCTCCCAAGCTCCCCCCAAGCTCCCCTTCTCACGTATCTCACCCCATTTCCCCTTGGCCCCATGCCACCTCATCCCAAGTTCCCAGTTTTTGCCCATCAATCTTGTCTACTTCCCATATCCAGGCGGGTGAGTATATGTTTTCCTTTGGGTTCACCTTCTTATTTAGCTTCTCTAGGATCACAAATTATATGCTCAATGTCCTTTATTTATGGCTAGAAACCAATTATGAGTGAGTACATCCCATGTTCGTCTTTTTGGGTCTGGGATACCTCACTCAGGATAGTGTTTTCTATTTCCATCCATTTGCATGCAAAATTCACGAAGTCATTGTTTTTTACCGCTGAGTAGTACTCTAATATGTATATATTCCATACTTGCTTCATCCATTCTTCCATTGAAGGGCATCTAGGTTGTTTCCAGGTTCTAGCTATTACAAATAGTGCTGCTATGAACATAGTTGAACAAATGCTTTTGTAATATGATAGGGCCTTTCTTGGGTATATTCCTAAGAGTGGTATTACTGGATCTTGGGGTAGGTTGATCCCAAATTTCCTGAGAAATCGCCACACTGATTTCCAAAGTGGTTGCACAAGTTTGTATTCCCAACAGCAATGGATGATTGTGCCCCTTACTCCACAACCTCTCCAGCAAAGGCTATCATTGGTGTTTCTTATTTTAGCCATTCTGACAGGTGTAAGATGGTATCTCAAAGTTGTTTTAATTTTTATTTCCCTGATCACCAAGGAGGATGAGCATGACCTTAAGTGTCTTTTGGGCATTTGAATTTCTTCTGTTGAGAATTCTCTGTTCAGTTCAGTGCCCCATTTTTTTAATTGGGTTAATTAGCTATTTAAAGTCTAGTTTCTTGAGTTCTTTATATATTTTGGAGATCAGGCCTTTGTCTGTTGTAGGGTTGGTGAAGATCTTCTCCCAGTCAGTGGGTTGCCTTTTTGTCTTAGTGACAGTGTCCCTTTGCTTTACAGAAGCTTCTCAGCTTCAGGAGGTCCCATTTATTCAATGTTGCCCTTAATGTCTGTGCTGCTGGGGATATACATAGGAAGCGATCTCCTGTGCCCATCTGTTGTAGGGTACTTCCCACTTTCTCTCTATCATGTTCAGTGTGTTCAGACTGATATTGAGGTCTTTGATCCATTTGGACTTAAGTTTTGTGCATGGCGATAGATATGGATCTACTTTCATTCTTCTAAGGGTTGACAACCAGTTCTGCCAGCACCATTTGTTGAAAATGCTTTCTTTCTTCCATTGAATACTTTTAGCTCCTTTATCAAAAATCAGGTGTTCATAGGTTTGTGGGTTAAAATCTGGGTCTTCTACTCTATTCCATTGATCGACTTCTCTGTTTTTATGACAGTACCAAGCTGTTTTCAGTACTGAAGCTCTGTAATAGAGTTTGAAGTCAGGGATGGTAATGCCTCCAGAAGTTCCTTTATTGTATAAGATTGTTTTGGCTATCCTGGGTTTTTTGTTTTTCCATATAAAGTTGATTATTGTTCTCTCAAGATCTGTGAAGAATTTCGATGGTATTTTAATGGGGATTGCATTGAATCTATAAATTGCCCTTGGTAGAATTGCCATTTTTATTATGTTGATCCTCCCAATCCAAGAGCAAGGGAGATCCTTCCATTTTCTGGTATCCTCCTCAATTTCTTTCTTCAAGGACTTAAAATTCTTGTCAAATAGATCCTTCACATCCTTGGTTTAGTTACCCCAAGATATTTTATGCTGTTTGTGGCTATCTTGAAAGGTGATGTTTCACTGATTTCCCTCTCTGCTTCCTTATCCTTTGTGTATGAAAGGATAAGTGACTTTTTGAAATTGATCTTGTATCCTGCCACGCTACTAAAGGTGTTTATCAGCTGTAAGAGTTCTTTGCTGGAGTTTTTGGGGTCGCTCATGTACACTATCATATCATCTGCAAATAATGAATGTTTAACTTCTTCCTTTCCAATTTGAATCCTTTTGATCCCCTTATTTTGTCTTATTACTATTGCTAGAACTTCAAGCACTATATTGAAAAGGTATGGAGAGAGTGGACAGCCTTGTCGTGTTCCTGATTTTAGTGGGATGGCTTTGAGTTTCTCTCCATTTAGTTTGATGTTAGCTGTCGGCTTGCTGTAAATGGCTTTTATTATATTTAGGTATGACCCATGTATCCCTAATCTCTCCAAAACCTTTATCATAAAGGGATATTGAATTTTGTCAAATGCTTTTTCAGCATCTAATAAAATGATCATATGGTTTTTTTCTTCCAGTTTATTTACATGATGGATTACATTGATAGATTTTCGTATGTTGAACCAGCCCTGCATCCCTGCGACGAAGCCTACTTGATCATAATGGATAATTTTTCTAATGTGTTCTTGGATTTGGTTTGCCATTATTTTATTGAGGATTTTTGCGTCGATGTTCATGAGTGAGACTGGCCTGTAATTCTCTTTCTTGGTTGCATCTTTGTGTGGTTTTGGTATCAGAGTAACTGTAGCTTCATAAAAGGAATTTGGCAATGACTTTTCTGTTTCTATATTGGGAAATACCTTAAGAAGTATAGGCATTAGGACTTCTTGGAAGTTCTGGTAGAATTCTGCATTGAAACCATCTGGACCTAGGCTTTTTTTGGTAGGGAGGGTTTTTATAACAGCTTCTAATTCGTCGCAACTAACATGTCTATTGAGATTGTTCACCTGGTCCTGGTCTAATTTTGGTATATGGTACTTATCTAAAAAATTGTCCATTTCTCTAACATTTTCCAATTTTGTGTCATATAGGCTTTTGTAGTAAGATCTAATGATTTTCTGAATTTTCTCTGTGTCTGTGGTTGTGTCTCCCTTTTCATTTCTGATCTTGTTAATTTGTGTATTCTCTCTCTGCCGTTTGATTAGTTTGGATAGGGGTTTATCAATCTTGTTGATTTTCTCCAAGAACCAGCTTTTTGTTTCATTGATTCTTTGGATTGTTTTCTGTGTTTCTATTTTGTTGATTTCAGCCCTCAGTTTGATTAATTCCAGTCTTCTACTCCTCTTAGGTGAGTCTGCTTCTTTTTTTTTTCTAGAGCTTTCAAGTGGGCAGTTAAGTCTATGTGTGCTTTCTCCATTTTCTTTAAGTGGGCACTTAGTGCTATGAACTTTCCTCTTAGCACTGCTTTCATAGTGTCCCATAGGTTTGAGTATGTTGTTTCTTTATTTTCATTGAATTCAAGGAAGACTTTAATTTCTTTCTTTATTTCTTCCTTGATCCAGGTGTGGTTCAGTAGTTGACTGTTCAGTTTCCATGAGTTTGTAGGCTTTCTGGGGGTAGGGTTGTTGTTGAATTCTAACTTTAATCCATGGTGATCTGATAAGA
>NW_026068263.1:443167-467927 GCF_014885135.2 Alexandromys fortis | reverse complement strand
ATTCTTTCTTCTATCTCTTGTATTCTGTTGGTAGTACTTGTCTCTGTAGTTCCTGTTCGTTTACCCAGATTTTCCATCTGCATCCTTCCCTCAGTATGTGTTTTCTTCATTACTTCCATTTCATTCTTCAAGTCTTGAACTGCTTCCCTTACCTGTTTGATTGCTTTTTCTTGTTTCTCTTGGTTTTCTTGGGTATCTTTAAGCAATTTACTCATTTCCTCTACCTTTTTGTTTGTAATCTCCAATTGGTTATGGCAGTTTTTCAGCTCCTGTTTAAGGTCTTCTATTATTTTCATATAATTCACTTTTGAGTCGATTTCTTCTAATTCTTCTGGAGTAGGGTGTACAATTCTTCTTATTTCGTGAACCCTGGATTCTGGTGATGTCATGTTGCCTTTCAGGTTGTTGGAGGAATTCTTGCATTGGCACCTTCCCATCTCTTCCTTCAAATGGAGCCAGAAGAGGCCTGGTCTTGGTCCAGTCTTTGCTGTGACTGACTCTCTGGATGTATCTCTTCAGTGTAGAAGCAGGCACTGTCCTGTCCAGATGGAACTCCTCAGCAACAAAACATGGACGCCTGGTAGTCCAATGACCCGCGGACAAAAGGGGGAACTTGGGGGGCAGGGCGGGGATGAATAGAACACAGGAGACCCTGCCGCACAAGCTGAAGGTGCGTATGCTCCCTTTGTGGGTCCTTGAGGCCTGCCCGGTAGGCAGGTACTCACTGCTCTGGGTGTGTAGTCTTAGTGTAGGCGCAGAAAACTGTCCCTGAGCAGAGGACCTTGCAGAAAACGCAGGCTTGGGGGCGGGGTGGTGGGGGTGGGGTCGTGCATAAGAAAGACAGCCCTGCAGAAGAAGCTGGGGGAGGGGGGTTTGTGCTCTCTTCCAGGACACTCCACCCCTGGATAGCACACACTCAACCGTCCAGATGGAACTCCTCAGCACCTAAACAGGGCTGCCTGGTAGCCCAATGATCCGGGGACAAAAGCTGAAAATGTTATTCTATAAAACAATATCAAGTACAGTCCAAAATATTGTGACAGAAAGACAATAAGAATTTCTTCAATATGCATAAATTTTGCATTTATTAATGATTAAGTAGAGGATTTGTATAATTATAATTTTGATGTAGGATTTTAGGTTTTTCATGAAGAAAAATCATGACTGAATATGTTATATATCAGAATGTACTACATTCAAGACTATTTCAGAAGTTGCAAATTTTTCCTTAATCTCAAGTTAAATTTCTTAAGTAGTTTACATTTTTCTTTACATTTGAGAGGTTCACACATGTATACAAGCATATTAATCCCTCATTTCCATTTCCCCCCATAAACTTTCCCCATATCTTTCATAATATGTTCTTTACCCAATTTCATATCTCTTTTCTCACAGTCCATTGAGTTCATTGCTGATGCCCATATGTACTTGAGTTTGGGGCAAACCCTAGCAAATGGAAATGCTCTCAGTGTTCATATAATCAAAAGGGAATGATTCTCCCTTTCTGAGAAACTATATATTGCAAACTGATGCTCATGAAACTCAAGTCAGTGACACAACCATCAATTTTTAAAATTAAACATCTGTCTTGTACAACACAGTCTGAAATATATTATTTTCACATTTACATGTTGACAAATTATATTAAGAAAAAATTGAAAATATTTTTCTTCCTGAAATTAATCCATTAAATTTCCATCTGTACATATGGTAACATCATAGTAATTCTTATTGTCAAATCCAGCAGTCAAATTCAAGCCAATCAAAATATTTTTGTCTGCATTCTTTGATGTTTCATTGTATGAAAACATTTGCAGCCACCAATTTCTAATGTTATATGCTCAGAAACCAGGCCATGCTTAAGCTACAATATGTAATTTGGATAAGTACAACAAAATATATCTGATTCACTACATGTATGCACTGTTTTGATCATTTTATATTAAGAAATTTTTACAGTTGCTACATTTTTCTTGATATCACAATAAGTTATTTGATCTGTAGCTTAAGAACTTATATGTACAGTGACCATACAGGTACTTTAAGTTAGATTATTTTGACCATTTTCTGAAGAGCTTTCTTGATGTCCCTGTTCCTCAGACTGTAGATGAAGGGGTTTATCATGGGAACCACAATGGTATACATTATTGAAGCCACCAGGCTTTCCCCGGAATAACTAGAAACAGATGAACTAAGGTACACACCAAGGCCTGTTCCATAAAATAAGCAAACAACAGACAGGTGTGATCCACAGGTAGAAAAGGCTTTATACTTCCCATACAATGAGGGAACTCTAAAAATGGAGGAAATAATTTTATAGTAGGAGTAAAAGATTCCTGAGACAAAGAGAAATCTTTAATAAATAAATAAAAAAAGAAAATAACTTATTCATCATAATTCCAAACTGTGTGTATGCCCGCAGGCCAGAAGAGGGCACCAGACCCCATTACAGATTGTTGTGAGCCACCTTGTGGTTGCTGGGAATCGAACTCAGGACCTTTGGAAGGGCAGGCAATGCTCTTAACCGCTGAGCCGTCTCTCCAGCCCCTGGGACTATTTTTTCTTAACTACAAGTTAGTCTATCTTCAATAGAGGACTGCAGTAATGGACATGTCACTATGAAGTGGGGTGATTAAGCACAGCATTTTGCCAGTCTCTGCCTGAGTCTAGGTCAAGGAATGCAAGCCACCAAGCAGGAGTTATTCAAGATGAATTTCTTATGATTTTTCTCTGTTTAAACTCTTGCTCATTCCTTTTTACAGAGGGTGAACCCCAAAGCATGTGTGAAATATATAATCAGTATTCAAACCTACATGTTGTCGCTGGACATACTGCCCTTTTTAAAAAAATATTTATTTATTATGCATACAATATTCTGTCTGTGTGTATGTCTGCAGGCCAGAAGAGGGCACCAGACCTCATTACAGATGGTTGTGAGCCACCGTGTGGTTGCTGGGAATTGAACTCAGGACCTTTGGAAGAGCAGGCAATGCTCTTAACCCCTGAGCCATCTCTCTAGCCCCATATTGCCCCTTTTATAAATTAGCATCATAATTGTTTCTGGTTTATAGGTACTCTGGTGCTTTTTAACTTTTTTTTTTTTCCGTTTTTTCAAGGCACGGTTTCTCTTTGTAACAGCCCTGACTGTCCTGGAACTAGCTCTTGTAGACCAGGCAGCCCTCGAATTCAGAGAGATCTGCCTGTCTCTGCCTCCTGGGTGCTGGGATTAAAGATGTGCGCCACCTAAAAGCTTAAGTGAACTTTGAGGTTTGTTGTTGTTGTTTCAGGTTTTATTTTGTTAAAGAGGACATGACCATGACGGTGGGAGGGGAAGGTGATAGGGTCTGGGAGGAAGTAGGGAGAGGATATAATGATTAATACACACACAAACACACACACACACACACACACACACACACGCACACACGCGCGTATGTATCTAATCCATTGTACACATATATTAAATTCTCAAAGAATAGAAATGATTTTTTTATTTTATTTTCTTTATTTTTTAAAAAAATATTTATTTATTTATTATGTATACAATATTCTATCTTTGTGTATGTCTGAAGGCCAGAAGAGGGCACCAGACCTCATTACAGATGGTTGTGAGCCACCATGTGGTTGCCCGGAATTGAGCTCAGGATCTTTGGAAGAGCAGGCAATGCTCTTAACCACTGAGCCATCTCTCCAGCCCCTAGAAATGATTTAAAAAAAAAAAATAAAAAGAAGGGGCTACATAGGTGGATCAGTGGTTAAAAGCTATTAATCACCATTCTTGTAGAGGCTCAGTGCTCACAAAAGGTCAGTAGCTTCAGCTTCAGGGGATCCAACGCCGTTTTAGCCTCCGCGGGCACTGAATGCACATTGTTCACAAACTTGCAGACAAAACAGATCAAGTAAGAAAATTTCGTAAGAGTTGGGAGGGGAAGAGTAAAGAAATGGCTCCGCAATTAAGAGCACAAAGGGATCTTGTGTAGGACTTGAAGTCCGTTACTAGCACCAAAATCATGGTAGTTCACAACTGCGTGTACTCAACTAGATAAATCGTAAAAGATTAACTCCCTCTCCCTACCTTCCTGGAGGAGTCCAGTCTCTCTCAGGCTCGGCAGAATTCGGCAGAATTCGGATATCTCCGGGTATTCCTTAACGGAGCACGCCGCCAGTAACCCGTCCCTTTAAGTGGGACTTTTCTCATGCTGGACCTCCCCGCCCACCAAGTTGCACGTCATCCACCTGCGCCACCCGAAAGCCGTGGTTCATAGTAACAGTTCTTGCAGGTGGCCTTAAGGTAAGCTCTCAGGCTCGGCAGAGTTCGGATATCTCCGGGGATTCACGAACGGAGCGCGCCGCCCGTAACCCGTCCCTTTCAGTGAGACTTTTCTCATGCTGGACCGCCGCGCCCACCCAATTGTTACGTCATCCAACTGCGCCACTCCCACTCGGAAGCCGTGGTTCCCCCCCCCCCCTCCGCACGCAGGCGACATCATGGCGACGCCCCCCAAACGGCGGGCCTTGGAAACGGTCGGAGAGAAAGTGCTGCGGTGCGAGGCCTTCATCAGTGACGTACTGCAGCGAGACTTGCAGTGAGTGACGATGCGGATCCTAGGCGTGACGTAGTTTGATAAATTCCACGCGTGACGTAGTGGGTGGGACGGAATTCCCTGACAAACTTATGGATTGGCCGGGAAGAGGGGTTGACGTCCGGGCTACGATTGGGTTAAACATGGCCCTTGTAGGAGAGCCTTTGATGCTGTTTGTCGTATTTAAATTAAAATTAGTCATTACGAACCCACAATATTTCAGAATGGGCTATTTAACCATTATTTATAAACAAGTTGTACCTCACCTCTCCTCCCTAGGCTTTATGAACTTTTCCTCATCAGTGAGATGGTGAAGTTTATGTTGCCTTCATAATGGGGTCTTTTTGAGTTTTAGATGTATCGACCCGGGTAAAGAATGTAACCCAAAGCCGAGCGTGATATAACACAGGACTGTAATTCCAGCACGAGGGAGGCAGAAGCAGGCGGAGCTTCAGAAGTTGGAGACCAGCCTGGGCTGTAGACTGACTGTCTCAAAAAGAAAAAAATTGAGACTAAAGCCAGGCTCAGGCTCTGTGGTGTGTGCCAGGAGTCCTATCTAGTGGTGAGCTGGGAAAATTTATTTCTTTAGCCAGAATGTTCAAGCCAGCCTTGACAATAGAACATGGTTCTATTAAAAACTAAGAATTAAAAAAAGCTCACTGTGATGACGTACTTGCAATGGGTAAAGCAGGAGGACCCAGAGCTCAAAATTATCCTCAGCTGCGTTTCAGAGTTGAGTACAGCAGAGACTCTGAGACTATGTTTCAAAAAAAGAAGAAGAAAAAAGCTACAGGATGGCTTGCCTTGCCTCCAATACCAATGCCCTGAGCTAGATCTCTGGGATCTAGTAAAAGGAAAAAACTCCCAAAAACTGTCTCCTGACTTACATGTGTGTACCATGTCACCAGTACATGTACACAAAATAAATACATTAAGTAAGATTTTTTTTTTTTTTTGGTTTTTCGAGACAGGGTTTCTTTGTGGCTTTGGAGCCTGTCCTGGAACTAGCTCTGTAGACCAGGCTGGTCTCGAACTCACAGAGATCCGCCTGCCTCTGCCTCCTGAGTGCTGGGATTAAAGACGTGCGCCACCATCGCCCGGCAAGAATACTTTTTTTTTTTTAATGCACATAAACCCAACTGCTGTTATATTAAGCCTGAGAGAAATACTAGCCTGAGAAACTCAGCTCTAGTCTCAGAAAATAAAACAAATAACCTGGATAGTTGTTTTGAAAAAGGAATTTTGCTCCAGTGCCTGAAAGACAATAAAGACTCAATAACTAGATGATTACCATTGCTGTCATTATTAATCTGAACAGTTAGGTGTTCAGAACTAGAGCTGTATGATCATCCTAAACAAGATGGCGGAGAGGAGAGATATAGTTAGGGTGAAGATGGGACATTTTAATTAGCATAAGGCACTGAGTAAAATGCAATACAGTGCTTACCCATTTGGGTGACATTTAAAACACTTTAAAATCAAGTCATAGTAAACACTTGATTCTAATGACTCCTAGGAGGGGAAACCAAATCCCAAACAGATTTCCTACTTGCCAAAGACACATTGCTGGTAAGAGGTAGAGCTCAGGATGAAATACAGTCTGACTTATATTTTCTACGTATCAGAAAGGTGCTGGATCATCGAGACAAGGTATATGAGCAGCTGTCTGTATACCTTCAACTGAGAAATGTCATTGAGCGACTCCAGGTAAAGGCCTTTAAATTGGGTATCAGTGTGTGTATGTGTACAAAGAAGGAAAGAAACCCCACAACAAAACCTTTTACCTGCCCTAAAAATTGGCCACTGACACCCTACTTCTTTTCTCCTGGCCCTACAGGAAACTAATCATTCGGAGTTATATATGCAGGTGGATTTGGGCTGTAACTTCTTCGTTGACACAGTGGTGTGAGTGTATTCCCTCCCCTCTGAGTTTCTCCCTTCTTTCTGCAACAAGTATTTCTTAATATTTTCTATATATTAGATTCTGGTGACTTTTTTTTAATTTTATTTATTTATTAAAGATTTCTGTCTCTTCCCCGCCGCCGCCTCCCATTTCCTTCCCCCTCTCTCTGGTGACTTTTCTATTGCATTAAGATATAAGCTACATGCTGTGGGTGTGACAGTGAATGAACAGAAAATACCTTCTCTTACAGAGCATTCACTTTGGGGAATTGAAGGGAATAGGAAACATCTTAAACTGTCCGATATGCTAAATGGTAATAAAGACTTCCTCCACTTCCTCTGACTTCTTTCCTCAGCCCAGATACATCACGCATCTATGTGGCCCTGGGATACGGTTTTTTCCTGGAGTTGACACTGGCTGAAGCTCTCAAGTTCATTGACCGAAAGAGTTCTCTCCTCACAGAGTGAGTTCATTCCATGAGGACAGTATGTAAAACCACCTACATTGGCTTGGGGTGCAGGGCAGTGGTACAGCATATGCCTAGCATGTGTAAAGCCCTGGGTTCTATCCCTAGCACACACCACACAGAAAGGCACACACAAAATACATAAAAGTCAGATATGGTGATAAAACAAGGCCCTATCCAAAAACAAACAAACAAACAAACATCACAGAATTTAATACTCTACCCTTTTACCCCCATGACTACAGGGAATGGAACTTAGAGAACCATACTACCTTCCTCTTTAGAGCTAGGACTCTAAAGAAAAGTGAGGATGCAAAGTTCAACCTTTGCATAATAAACAATAAATGTTTTTTGTATCAATCCCTTCACACATTTATTGAGTACCTTGTGTATACCAGGTTGTGTGATTAGTGTTGAGAAGAAAAGAGTCTTACATTCTAGGACTATGCTGTTGTATGTACATATATCTATGGATATCATGGATGAGGTTTCAACCCATGAGTCAGTAACGGTCACTTAACTATCTGCGAATATTTCTGCTTATTGACATTTTTTATTCACAGAAGTTTCTGTTTTCTCACCACTCTAAACCTCACATGCCTGTACCCACACGTGCAGAGATAACACCCTCTTCTGTTGCTGTCTGCCTTATTCTCTTGGGGCAGGATCTTCACCAAACCTTAGAGTTTGCCATTTGGGGGCTTCAGCAAGCTCCTGTCCTATAGTTAGAGGTGTTTTTACATGGTTACTGGGGATCCAAGCTCAGGTCCTTATGCCTGTACAGCAAATGTTCTTGTCCACTGAGCCACCTCCCTAGCCTTAACACATGCTTTAAGCATTCCCACTTTTTTTCCTCACTCAGTTGTCTTGTACAAATAATACTCTCTCAACAAGTTCTTCTGTGACCTAACTGCAAAATTGCAACCCCTAGCCCTCTTGACTTGCCCCTCCACTTTAAAAAATTAATATTACTGTGTGTGTGTGTGTGCATGCACTTGTCTGTAGGTGTATGTGCTATATATAGCATGCAGGTGGAGATCAGAGAATAGTTTTATAGACTTGGTGCTCTGATTCCAGGGATTATATGAATAAAACTCAGATTTCCAGGCTTGTGTGGCAAGTACCTTTGTCTGCTGAGCCATCTCACTAGCCATCTTCTAGTTTTTCTGTTTTTCCAGCATCTTTCTCATGTTCATTGTCTTCTATAAGTAATTAATAAGCATTATTTACATTTTTACAGGGCTAATACTTAAAGCCAAGGTGTCTTGTATACTAAGCAAGAGCTCTGTTGCTGAACTGTATCCCCAGCCCAGGTTTATAACCTGGCATTATAAAGGGGAAAGTTTAAACTGTAGATGCCCAAAATAGTGTAAAGCACAAAATTTCTGTTGAATGAAGAGTATTGTTTCAATACACTAGAAGCATATTGAAGGGTTTATCAAAGGTTACCTATGTGGGTAGTGGTGGGCAGAGAAAATGTGGGTTCCAGATGAGTTATGGTTTTGTGTAGGGAAAAACTAGTTTAGGTGAGTAGTTTGAAATATTATAGGTAGTGTTGTAGCTTGTCACATGTAGAATAGTTTAGAATAAGTATGAAGGGGCGGTGAGCAGTCCACTTAGATAAATATACACTTACAAACACGAACACCTACAATGTAAATTTCCCCTGGGTCATATTTATTCCTGCATTCATTTTGCCTAGAGTTTCTTCCTTTAAGGTTTCAGTTCTTATTCTATTAAGCTTTCTAGAGTTTCGAGTTTTAGTAGACCTGAGTGAGAGCTGCTGAGATTTCTAAATTTTGGTGATCAAACAAATTGGCAAATAGTTTGATGAAGGGCAGTATAATTCCAAACTAGTGGCCATTTAGAACAAGTTCAGTTTTTATAGCAAGTTTTCCTCCTATGACACGGGGTTTCAGGGTCTTTAATTTTTTTTCTTTTGAGAATTGATGATTTTTCTCAAAATGAGGTATTTGAAGTTATCAGTACCTATCAGCAAAACTCCTTGCCTGTTTTTTAATCTCTTGACATGCTTTCTACCGGTGTGATGAAATACGTGCTTGACCTCGTATTGCTCCGTTATAACTAATAGAGCTGTCTCAGACTTTCATCATTCTAGATTAGGATTTGAGTCTACCTAGTTGAACTTTCTTTGTAAAACTTGATTACTTGGGATATACTTTATAGTAACATATTTTCTGGTTGCTTTTTGTATCCCAAACTGCCTGCCAGTACTTAATTGTTTTTAATGTATTTCTTTGGTTATTATTATTGCTCTGTGTGTGTGTGTGTGTGTGTGTGTGTGTGTGTGTGTGACATGTATATATAATCTACTGAGTCCATTTAGCTTTGTTTGTATGTACATGTGTCCAGGGTTGACTACTTGAGATTGGGCAACCTATGTGGGAGTTTGTCCCTAAAGGAGACTGGCTTTGATCACTTGTAGTTCTTCATCTCAAGGTAGGCCATTGTGTAATTTCCCCTTTCCTCTTTGACATGCCAACTGGTGGTGTCATTATGCTGACTTTATTTATATTCTTGGAAATTCATAGGTACAGCTTTCCTAGCTTGTCCAGGGAATATCTAACAGCAGACATTCTGAGCCTCTGTACTCTTATAATCTGTTCACTCTATCTCTATGATTCTCCCTGAGCCTTAGGTATAGGGGTTACATTACAGATGTATCAGTTGGGGTTGGGCACCTCACAGACTTTTATTCTCTGCATTTTGGCCAATTGTGGATCTCTGTGATAGTATCCATCAGCTGCAAAAAGAAAGGTTTTTTTTTTTTGGTTTTTCAAGTACATACATATGTTATAAACATAAAATAGTGTTTCCCTATGGCCATTTCAATCATCCTCATGTTTTTAGCCCTCCTCTGTCCCTCTTCCTCAGTGTTTCTCTCCCTCTCCCCTCTCCAACTTTTCCCAGTTCCCCGTCATAGCACCTGTGCCATGCTACCCCATTCTCTACAGTTTCTACTCCTCCCTATCCCCTGGTCCCTTTTTACTTTCCTGGTTTCTGTGGTTACTCCAGCTTATATACTCACATCTAAAGATTCAGAGTTAGCATCCACAAATAAGAGAAAACTTGCAATGTTTATCTTTCTGGGTCTGAGTTACCTCACTCCGTATAATATGCCGTGGTTTCATCTATTTACCTGTAAATTTCTTAATTTCACTTTTCTGTGTAGCTGAACAGAATTCTGTTGTATGTATGCACCATATCTTTATTATCCATTCATCTAGTGGATGACATGTATATTGTTTCCATTTCATAGCTATTGAGAATGAATAGAACAGCTATGAACATGGCTGAGAAAAGGTATTCTTGTTCTCCAGCAATAATGCTATGCTTCATATCCTGTCCTAATCATAGACTTAAGTATTATTTAAGGATAAGGATATTGGGTTCCTTTGAATACAGCAATCTTCATTCATTCAACAGCCATTGGGCCCCCACTCTGTGTCATATACTTCTTCCGGTCCTCATTATACAACAAGCAGCAAAACAGACCACAGTCTGCCTTCGCAGCTGTCATTCTGATAAAAGGAAACAATAAGTAAAAAAGGCCATGATGTGGTATAATAGATGTTGACAGTGGTACAGGCAGTACATAATGGAGATGGGAGGTTTTGCTTGAGATGCAGTTGTGGTGTTGAATGGCTGACTGAATATGAAAAACAAAGAGGAGCCTTGAAGCTGTGGTACCTGTCAGTCAGTAGTAGAGTCCATAACTGGGCTGTGTGAGGTCCTGAGTTTAAAGCTAATTCTGCAAAAAGAAGAGAATCTGGGTTTTTTGTAAGCAACCGGAAAGATGCCATTACTTCTATCTGAGATGGAAAAGCAGACCAGTTGGAAGAGCTGGGACTCAGTGTAGGGCTTAGACACCAAAGTGAGGTTTTTGAAGATAGTTGGCAATATAAATTTGGGACGATAGTAGTATATTCCAACTTAACTTTCTATCCCATTGCCTTGTTTCTTTGTGAAGTCTTTAGTTTCATTTACGCAGATCAGCACAATTAAATTGGATTTCCTGTTATGCTATCAAGATCCTGCACTATCTAGCCCCTTCTGCTGCTTCCACATTCTCTAATACCATCTCCCTTCACTACACACTTAATTCATAATACCGACTGCTTTCCCAAAGCTTTTCTGTGCCCCATGGTCCTTTCTCTTACACCTGACTGCAACCCTTTGGCCCTGCCTTCAAAATACTTACCAAACTGAGTTCTTTCTATTACTTCAACTCTACTGCTCCCTGTGGTCCGAGCCTCCATTCTTCACTTGGACTATTGTATTAACCTCCTCACTGCACTTACTGACTTCACATTTGGGTTTCTTGTCCTGTCGGTGCTCTGCCCTATAGCCAGGTGTATTCTTTTTTTTTTTAATGTATTTATTTATTTATGTATACAATATTTTGTCTGTGTGTATGTCTGCAGGCCAGAAGAGGGCACCAGACCTCATTACAGATGGTTGTGAGCCACCATGTGGTTGCTGGGAATTGAACTCAGGACCTTTGGAAGATTAGGCAACCTCTGAAACATCTCTCCAGCCCCCCAGGTGTATTCTTTAAACCATAATGAGTTTATTTATCCAATCAATTTGCATCTATCTTCCACTCTCAACCTTCCTCTTTTTCCCACCTTATTTAATATAAAAGCTAAGGTCTTTACCACAGTCCTGTAGACTTTACACCCTCTGCCTCCTCCCTTACCTCTCCTTCACATATTCTCTAGCCACAGTGGCTCGTATCTGAACCATACCAAGCACACTGCTAGCACCTTTGTATTGCCTGTTCTTTTCGTGGGAACACTCATCTTCCGTGTCACCCACACTATATGAACTTCTTCATTTTAGGTAAGTGGTAGAGTGATAGTACACATCTGTAATCTCGGCCAATCAGCAGGAGGATCTTGAATTTGGAAGTGAGGCTGGGCTACATAGTCTTAAAAGAAAACCTCTTAGTATAGCCAAACCTGAGCACTCTTTAAAATTGAAGCCTCCACTTGCTACCTCTTCCCCTTTCGTTATTAATTTCCTTATACATAGATCTAACACATGGTTGCTTGTGTTTATTTTGTCTCTTAATATTTTAAGAGCTAGAGAGGTGGCTTCGTGGTTAAGAGCACATACTGCTCTCCAGAGGAACCGAGTTTGCTTCTAGAACCCGTATCAGGCAGCTCACAACCAGCTATAACTACAGCTCCAGGGGATCTAATGTCTTCTTCTGACCTCTGTGGGCACTTACACTCAAGGGTACATTTTCCCTACACACAACAGACAGATAATTAAAAACTAAAATTTTTAAAGGAGCTCCAGGAGCCCAAGAATTTTGTTTCATTTACTGCTGTTTCTGCTGCTATTTCCCCAATATTTATAGCTGCCTGACATTCAGAAGACATTCAATAATCTTTACTTTCTGTTATCATATACTCATTATAATGGGTTTCATAAAGACAGTTTCTTTCCAGTATAGTTTGATCAGAGACCCTGTATTCTCCCCACTCTTCCCCTTATCCAAAAAAAAAAAAAAAAAAAAAAAAAATTACTACATTTTTTTTGTGAGTACATGTGAAGGTAAGAGGTCAACTTTTGGAAGTCAGTTCTCTCCTCCACTATTTGGGTCCTGGGTATTGAACTCACATCAGACTTGGCAGCAATCACTTTTACACGCGAGCCGTCTCACTGGCCCTGTCCCTCAGTCTTTAAATGAGGGAATTCCAAGTAGTAGTAGACATCTCTGCATAGGAGCCGCCTAGGGGGAAGCCATCCAGCATGCAAGCATTTCCTGAAATGATGAGGAAGGAATCACTGTTGTAAGCCTAAATAGGGCCCACGTTGCCCTTTCTTGTTCCTTTTTTCTAGGCTCAGCGACAGCCTCACCAAGGACTCCATGAATATCAAGGCCCATATCCACATGATGCTAGAGGTGAGAACAGCTCACTCCACTCTACCCTCCAAATATTTTAGGATGATAACCTGAAGGAGAAAGCCAAAAAAGGGAGGGATCATCTTTCCTTCTGAACTGAAACCAAGGAAGTGAAAAGCAGAGAAACCCTGGGGCAGGATCTGAACCCAGGCTCTGCTCAGTCTATTTTGTCCTCTTTTACAGGGACTTAGAGAACTACAAGGCCTGCAGAATTTCCCAGAGCCATCTCCCCATTGACTGCTTCTTCCCATCTAATATTAAAGAGCCGAATGCCTTGGAATTACATAGCCGTTCTTTTTCCCCTCTCACTGACTAAGTGCCCTGGAGACCCATCCACTCTGTAGAACCTCTAAAACACTCTAGAGGTCTTGCCTCTGATTTGTATTTTCCACGTGACTTTATGCTTTACCCTTTTTGTCACCTTGTGAACTTCGACCCACCTTGTCACAATTTAATTCCTTTTCCTAGATACTTGTATCTGTGCTCTTTGTATTACCATAAAGAATGGACGGATGCATGGGCTGGGGATGAAGTTCAATTGGTAGAGTGCTTGCCTATCACACGTAAAACCCTAAATTAATAGGAGGTCTCCCTGAGTGAGATCAGGAGTAGGCAGGAAGGTTAGAATTCAAGGTCATCCTGAGCTATCCCTGAGACCCTTGAAACGAATTTTCAAAGTGCCAATTCAAAGTGATTTGTTCCCATGGCCATTAGCCTTTTCCTGAGATCTTAAGGTTTATTACCTCTCTCTCACACAGCCTTGATTTGTTCCCTAAATGGTTCCAATAGTTCTAAATAGATCTGCCTTTCCTGCTACAGGCCCTATCACCTAGAACTAAGAACCAAGTTCCACCCTTATAACTGGCTGCAATTTGACCCTGCCCTTGTAGACAGTTCATTTCCTTTCCTCCCTTCAACTCCCTTGTGTATCTGTATCTGGCAGCCATTCAGTCCTCCTACCTCTGCTGGATTCTAAATTCGTCTTGCCTCGCTAATTAGCTAATTATCATAGTGTTCCCCTACCCTCCCACATAGAGTCAAGCCCTACCCTGCTGCTGCTAGTCCTCATTCTATGTAAGTCCCGTTCCGCTGAACCGCTTGGTGTGCTTTTGACAACTGTCTCGGTCTCCACCAATCAGCTGAAAACAGAACCCATCCACCGCCCCTCCATCCTCTGGGCCTGTCTACCATCCATCCCATTTAGGCCAATCCTCCCCCAACCTTGACACTTGCCCACTTGGCTACCAGTCGCGGACCCAATCAGGGTGAAGAATCAGTGCCGCCCAAAGCAGTCCATCAATCCCCTTCGAGTCAATCCTGTTAGGATTCCACCACCGGGCCCTGAAGCTGTGCCTACATCCTTGACTTATTTATTTATTTATTTATTTATTTATTTATTTATTTAAGATTTCTGCCTCCTCCCCGCCATCGCCTCCCATTTCCCTCCCCCTTCCCCATCAAGTCCCCCTCCATCTTCAACCCTTGACTTTTTTTGGCCAATCGACAAACAACAGGACGCTCAGCTCCTCCTC
Source organism: Alexandromys fortis (assembly GCF_014885135.2). NCBI lineage: Eukaryota > Metazoa > Chordata > Mammalia > Rodentia > Cricetidae > Alexandromys > Alexandromys fortis. The sequence continues at coordinate 453,508 of NW_026068263.1, read as the reverse complement.
TGAGGGCCGACGTGAGTGAGTGGAGGGGAAACGCAGGGGCGGCTTCTGGCTGCTGCCGCTGCTACCGTTGTTGCTCCTGCCGCCCGCTACCGCCACCACCACCGCCTTGGAACTCGGGCCTGGGGGGCGGTGGGGCCTCACATGGAGCCCCCGACCCCCGGAGCTGCCGCCGCCACCGCCACCGCCGCGCCACACACAGGTGAGCCCCAGGCCCACAAGGTGGAGGGCGCCATCCATGACCCCATGGATCCTCGCTCCCGCGCATGGGATGTGGCTTGGCCCAGCCTGCTGCTGTTTGGCTTCACTGTGTGCATTTCCAGCTCCTTTTGCCCCTTGCAGTGGAACTGAGTGGAGTGTGGCCTAACCTCCTACTGGGTCTGTATAATGGGTCGATGTTTTTCCTCACCCCCAACTTAATGGACTCGTCCATGTCTTGCCCTTCCCAACCCCCACTGACTGGGAACCAGTCCGAGGCATCTTCCAGTCTTCCTTTAGTAGTAGATGCTTCTCAAGTGTTTGCATGTCTCCTAGCCTCCACTTTCAGGGGATCTTTCCGTGGCCTTGTTTATGGAGCCTCTCATGTCTGGTTGTAGTGAATCAGTTCGTGACACTGGACCCCCTCCAGGGACACAAATGTTTGTTTAACAGTCAGTCCACCTGAGTTTATATTTCTGCCCCCTTGAATCCCCAGTGCATAAACCCATGACTTTACCCGCCTCCTCCCTCTGCCCCCATCTTACTGCGGCTTAGTCTGCATGGCTGCATTCACATCACTCTAGTTATCACTGCCCTAACTTTCCTCCCTGATTTGTAGACTCTAGCCATTGAGCTGCTTCCTTATAACAATGGATCAGTTTAGTGCTCTTTCTTTCTTTCTTTCTTTCTTTCTTTCTTTCTTTCTTTCTTTCTTTCTTTCTTTCTTTTTCTTCCTTCCTCTCTCTCTCTGTCTCTCTCTCTGTCTCTCTCTCTGTCTCTCTCTGTCTCTCTCTGTCTCTCTCTCTGTCTGTCTGTCTTTCTTTCTTTCTTTCTTTCTTTCTTTCTTTCTTTTCCATTTTCGGCAGCCCAGTCTATGGCCTTTTCCTGTCCCTCTTTTTTTTTTTTTTTTATTTTTTCGAGACAGGGTTTCTCCGTAGCTTTTGGTTCTGTCCTGGAGCTCACTCTTGTAGACCAGGCTGGCCTCGAACTCACAGAGATCCGCCTGCCTCCCGAGTGCTGGGATTAAAGGCGTGCGCCACCACCGCCCGGCTCCTGTCCCTCATTTTAATCACTATGTGAGGCTCTTCTCTGCTATTGTATAGGAGTCCGCTTAGATCTGTTCAGTAGCATCCTGCCACCTCAGGGTTTGTATTTCTCATATCCGTCTGAGTCCAGTGCTTGCAATCTGTCCCCGAGGAAGATAGGCCTTGCAGTTTATTTCCCTCCTCTCCATGTGTTCGATCAGTCTTCCCTGCCCCATCTCTTAGGCGATCCTGTGTACTTCCAAAACCCAGGGACTTACACTGTATACTTTATGTTTCCTCACAGACACTCTTAACCACTTAGACATTTTGCCTTGATACAGTTCTCAAGTACAGGAGTGGTACTGACATCAGTGACAGTCGGAGCTAACCTTTCCACTTTGCACTTGCTGAGTGTACTATAGTCTCCAGCTTGCTTAGTCCTCATCACAGCCTTGTGAGACAGGCTACTGACAAAACTGGGGCATATGGAGGTTAAAAGCCTTAGTCAGAAATGGTCCAATAACTACTTAAAACAAGAAACATTTTCCCAGTGCCCCGTCTCCCTCATTGCATCCCACATGAGGACACATTCGCACCAATTACCAGGTTTCTGTTCCTGCTCTTCTGCATCAGAGCTATCTCCATTCCACACTGGTCTCAAAACCCATCAACCCCCAGTCCCAGCAGTGCTGTGACTTTACTTTTTCCCTGTACTGGACTGAAAGAGGGGAGGCAGGAACTATAATCCTTTCCAGTGTGAAGAGAGAATATGTACTTAGCTCCTTCACCTCCCCTTTCAGACCCCATGGTACAGTCATGCTGGCCTCCTCTTCACCGCTTCTCCAAAGCAGCAGGTACAGGCAAGCCTCAGGGTATTTGCATTAGCTCTTCTTTCTCCCTGAACACTACTCCCACATTTCTGTACGGTAACTTCCTAGGCTCTGTTCAGGTGCCATTCTCAAAAGAATTTTAGCACACTGTGCAGGGAACACACTGAAGATGTTTCTAGGAACACTATGGTGAGTGGAAAGGGTGTGTTAATAGACATGTGCTGCCGGTGATATCAAATAGAGCAGATGTTGCAGTGAACACTTTCCTCTTTCAGTAAAACATGTATTTGTCCCACTGGTACTTGGCTTATACTATATAAAGGCACATGTTTCAAAGGATACTTTGTTGAAAACAAAGTAGTCAACACCCACCCCTTCCCTTGACCATCTGATTTTGCACACCCAGCAGGGTTCAGATCTCCTGCTTGCTTTGTTCTTTTCTACTGTCACCGTTAGAAATGCTATACAGATCGTTATAGTGTCTGCCTCTCCTCAGAATGGGTACTTAGAGATTTTATCTACTTACTCAGTGATCACTCTTTATCTAAAAATATACCTTCTTAAAGTAGGTGCTTGGAAGAATTGGTGCACAAATAAGTGACGGGGAGATGTTATCTATCTAGGCTGTGCATGGGTGATTCACAACTATGTATTTCCAGCATGGAAGACCAAGAGAGTTTTCAGGAAGTAAATGCTAACTTGGGCTATATAGTGAGTTTCAGACTAACCTGGACTATGGAGTAAGATCCTGTCACAAAATTGAATATGAAAATTATATCCCAGATATCAATATGGGGATGGACTTAGGCAACAAACAAAAGAAGAAAAGGGATGTAAGAATTAAGATACTTGTTGGGATTGTTTAAATGTTAACAGATATTTTCTAAGCACCTAGTGAATACCAACCAGCCATTCATTCTAGATGCTGGCGATATGGAGAAGCAAAACGGCAGAAATCCCTGCACATAGGAAGCAGGTGTTACTAAAAGTGAAGGAGACAGACTGTATAAATAGGTAAAAATAGTGTAATATACAAATGCTAAGGAACAAACTTGAAGTGGGGCAAACAGGACTGGAGTATCAAGATGTTTGATACTCTTGGAACAAGGCAGGCTACACTTGGAAATGTGACTCATGAATTAAGGCCTGAAGGAAACAGAGGATGAATCCATAATGTGTAAAGTAATATGTTAGCCACGTGGCTTGGTACCTTATTTAGCAAGGCAGTCATATCTTGCTTCTGTGTCTGGATCACGACTGCAGACTGTGTCTCCTTCTTCCTAGCATTCTTGTTGCCTACCTCTACTTCCTGCCTGGATGCCCCATCTATACTTCTTGCCTGGCTACTGGCCAATCAGCATTTATTTAAAATATAAGTGATGGTACAGGTCATTGATCCACATCAAGAATTAACAGATTTTATGGCTCAAATGGACTTAACAGACATCTATGGAACATTTCATCCAAATATAAAAGAATGTACATTCTTCTAAGCACTAAAAGAACTGTCCAAAAATTGACCACATACTAGGTAACAAAGAAAACCTCAACAGATATAAAAATATTGGAATAACCCCATGTATCTTATCAAATCACCATGGCTTAAAATTAAAATTCAACAGCAATGCTAATTCCAGAAGGCCCACAAATACCTGGAAACTCTGAGATTACATCTTATACCTGTAAGAATGGCCAAGATAAAAAGCACTGATGACAACTTATGCTGGAGAGGATGTGGGGTAAGGGGAACACTTCTTCATTGCTGATGGGATTGCAATTGGTACAGACCCTTTGGATATCAGTATGGCTATTTCTTAAAAAATTAGGAAACAACCTACCTCAAGACCCAGAAATACCACTTTTGGGTATATGTCAAAAGGATGTTCAATTGTACCACAAGGACATGTGCTAACTATGTTCACATCAGCATTGTATGTCATAGGCAGAATCTGGAAACAACCTACATGCCCCTTGACTGAAGAATGGGTAATTAAAATGTGGTACATTTACATAATGGAGTACTACACAGCAGAAAAAAATAATGACATCTTGAAATTTACAGGCAAATGGATGGATCGAGAAAACATAATATTGAGTGAGGTAACCAAGAACCAAAAAGACAAACATCATATGTACACACTCATAAGTGTCCTTTAGACACAAGGCAAAGAAAACTGGCCTACAATTCAAAATCCCAGAGAATCTAGGCAACAATGAGGACCTTAAGAGAGACATGCATGGATCTACATGGAAAGTAGATAAAGACAACATCTCCTGAGTAAATTGTGAGCATGGGGACCATGGGAGAGGGTTGAAGGGAGGGTAGAGAAAGAGAGGTAACCAGAGAAAGTGCATAACTCAATAAAATCAACAATAAAAAGCAAAGATTCATTTTCTTAAGGTTTAAATAATTCTTTTGGTTTCCTGAGATGGAGATGGTTGGCAAGAAAATACTGAGTGTTTCATTCTAACATTGTTTGACAAGACACTAATATTTACTGGAAGTCAGTCATTAATTAGTCATATTTAGTGAGATTGGAATATACCAGTTTATGAAAAATTAGGCAAGAACCATTGGAATATTTGAATACACTATGTAATATCTCAGGTATAAATCAGGAACATTGCCAATTAAAAATTTTGATAGGTATGTTCTTTGTGTCTTAAGACATTCTATAATCATTTTCAGCATCATATTCTCAGCCAATTTATTTAGAGAAGAATTGGGACATGGAATAATTTTTTCTGTTTTGAGTCTTCTTGGACTCTTTCATGTTAGCTTCCAATTTCTCTTCCACTATGTCCTTCGGCAATGTCAAGAAAACAAAACAGTATTGTCTACTCAGTGTAGCATATTCTGAATGCTATTAAAACCATGACTCATCTCACTTCTATTATATTTACTTTGTATTTTTCTCCTTTCTTCCTCATCAGGGTCTCATTATGTAGAAAGAGCTGGTTTCAACTTGAGATCCTTCTGTCTCAGTCTCCTGGGTATTGAAATTTCAGATGTGAGCCACCTTACCTGGTGTCTTTAATAATCTTCATGTTGACCTCTTCAGTAAGTTTTTATTGAAATGTCTTTAGTATATACAGTGTGATAATAGAGTCAATAGAAATTGTCTTCTACCGCATAAACTCTTATTTTTTGAGTTGCTCTTAAAATTCAATGTGTGAACAATTGATAGGTTTTCATTTACTGTCTTGAAGATAATCAGATATCAATTAATTTCAACCTGGGAAAAATGGATGATAACTATCTGGGTGCAGAAAATTGTAGAGAGAGAGTTTTGAGGGATACCAAGTGGCAGGAATGTATATATACACACTGAAAAAGAAAACATGAAAATTGAGACATTTTAATCATTATGCAACAGGAACACATGATACTGAAACTCAATTTTGCTGAGAACTGGGATCAGATACTATATGACTGCTAAATTTAATCTGGAGTAGAAAATGTAGGAGAGAAAAAAATTAGGTATGTCAGCGACTTGTCCTGTGTTTTTAACATTTTCTTATATTATTGTATGGGAAAACATTCCCATAACTATCCTTTATCCACTCAAGAGAAGCAAAAAATTCAGTATCTTCTACTGTGTGCTTTTTAAATGTCAGATTTGGGCAATTTCTACTTTTTCACCCTCCCTGGTTCCCTTTTGTTTTGCTTTAAAACAATGAAGAACTCATTTTGTTAGTTCTGGAGGCATTTGATTTTTCAGATACTATTAAGGGGACATGGGACCATCCTACTGGAGATTCAATTTTTTAAAAAAGATTTATTTATTATGTATACAACATTCCTTCCATGTATGCTTGCATACCAGAAGAGGGCACTAGATCTCATTATAGATGTCTGTGAGCTACCATGTGATTGCTGGGAATTGAACTCAGGACCTCTGGAAGAGCAGTCAGTACTCTTAACCTCTGAGCCATCTCTTCAGTCCCCTGGAGATTCAATTTGACAGCAAAAATAAAGCTATACATTTTTTCTTCCAGTTTATAAAACAAAATATAAAGTCTATATGCCCTGTTCTAAATACATGAAAAACTCTGAAAAATAACTATATACACTCAGGAAAATAATGAAAGGCTGTTCACTGATAACACACATTGTACTTCAGTTAAGCCCATGAATTTTAGACATTATTAATTTACACATGTAAGCATTAATTTACATATGTAAGGAATCTGAGAGAAGCAAAATGGTGAAAAAGCAAGTGGGTATTATATGGCAGACAACAGGGTAGGAGTTGCAGGTGATGCAGAATGCTCCTGTTGACCAGATACCCTTAAATGAGGTAGTTGACATTTGGGTGCATATTAAGGGAGGTCCTAGTATACAAAAATCCACCTTATGAGATTCCTGTGGAATGCTGACTTTGGGCTTCTGTTTACTTGGTCAGAGTCCTTTTGTTTAGGACATTGTCTCCAGCACTGCCATTTTGGGGGTTCCACGTTTGAGCTAAAAATATTTACCCGGGATTATGCATCCCACAGCACCAGAGATTTAAGAAAGGTAAATTAGAACAGGAAAAATAATCCAAATGGCCTATTTAGCAATAAAAATGCCAAGATGCAGATGCTTGTTCACCAAGATTGACCAGCTGCTGGATTCCATTCCTAGCCATTAGGCCTCAATTCTATGGCAAACTTCACAAAATACCACAGTATGACAACTATCCATTAGGCTCATTTCTCTATTAGGGAACATGCCTCTAAAGAATAATTCAAGAGTGCAACACCGGGCGACAACCACCATTAAGTCCTGGGCTTCCCTAATGCCTGCCATAAAGGTTTCTTCTTAAGCAAAGTGTAATTCTGTCAGGTGGGCATGATGACCTCAGGTAATAACTACTGAAAATTGAACAGCATTAGTTAACTAAAATAATTCTAAAAATATGCAATATATTTGTTGTATACTTTACCACATGTGTAACTGGCTCAATGGAGTTGCAGTCTCTTTTCTGTTTCCATGGTTCAAAGTATAACCTAGGTCCATGACCTTAAAGAGATTTAAGGATAACAGTGTTTGTGGAATGCGAGAGCACAATAATTTAAGTTTAAAACATAATTTAGGATGTCTAATTATTCAAAGCCTCCCACCACTGGAAGCTTAGAGGATGAACTGAGCTGGGGCTTTTGAATTTCATGACTGAGGAACTCTTTTCACAGATATGCCATTTCTGATTGAAACATAATCCAGAAGTTAACCATCACAGAGTATGAGTACCTTATAAGGTAGTTCATATGTGCCACTTTCATACTGAGAGCACCAGATAAATGAAGATGAGGGCATGATCACTACTAGGTTTGATTGAGGGAAAGATTTTATTGTATATATGAGCCACAGGCGTCTGGAAGGGTTCAGACTGAACCAGACCATGATAGGCTTTGTACCAATATATTACACACATCTGATCCCATATGGGTCTTCCAGGTTCTCTGGCACAAGATAATGCAGAAATTTATTGATTATTAATTGGAAATGTGTTGAAGGTCTCAAAATTTCATAAGAAACATTATGTCAATAGCAAAGGTTTAGAGAAAGAATTTTCTATTACATGGCAACCAGCTAAGGAGATTATAAAGAGATTTTCTACTTGCTCTTTCTATAACCAAACACCACTACCTGCAGAGATTAACCCAAAGGAATTAAATCTGGCAGATGGAAGTGTTCCACTTTGCAGATTTTGGAAAATTAAAATATGTAACCACATCATCGACACTTATTCAGGTTTTCAATGGGTAACTGCTTTGGGCTCAGAAAAGGCTGATTCAGTAATCACACATTTATTAAAAGTTATGGCCATTATGGGTATACCTGCATGAATAAAGACAGATAATGGTTCAGCATATATCTCTAAGGAAATGAAACAGTTTTTTTGCTTATCATAATATAAAGCATATTATAGGTATAACAAACAATCCTACAGGTCAGGAAGTTATAGAAAGTTCAAATCAAACTATAAAGAATATGTTAAACAAACATAAAGGGATGGAAAATACCCCAGAAATAGATTACATAATGCTTCATTGACCTTGAATTTTCTTAACGCTAATGAGAAAGGGACAACATCAACAGAGAGACATTTGATAATAGAAAAGTCTTATGAATTAAATTAGCCTGTGTATTTCAAGAATTTGTTGACCTTACAATGCAAGTCAGGAGACTTGCTATGTTTGAGAAGGGATTTTGCTCTTGTTTCAACAGGAGAAGAAAAAGCTATAGATACAATCAAAATTGATAAAAATTCAGTTTGAAAAAAATCTTTTAAGAAAGAGAAATGATGACTCATCCACAGAGTGACAACCAATCAAGTATTAAGGAAACTTCATAAGTGTTAGAAGCAGGGTTCTGTTAATGTCTTTGCAGGAAAATACTCATCTTAAAAAAAATCAAGAGGCTGCGGACATCTAGATGCTTAAAGAGGAAAGGATGATTGTCTAGATAGGGTCACTAAGCAAAGAGAATTATCATCTGAGGGTAAGAATCTCTGAATATTAAATAGAAAAATAGTCATGACTCACTTAAAAATCAAAGCTGGGTTTGGAGTTGGGCAATGCCTCTGTCCTTCTCTAAATCCAATAGTGTTAAAATAAAAATTCAGAGTTTCTGTCTCGTGTCAGGAGCCATGGTACGGGACAGAAAGAAGAAAGAGATTTAGAAAAATATTTTACTCTTTTTCATACCTATTTTTGTATCTATTGTGCCTTTCATTGAATATATGTCTGTATACATAATGTTTAAGTTTTCCATAATGAACAATGAATTTTCCTGCAGTAATCTCTGAAGTTTCCAGGTAGAAGATGGAGCTCCATAACAACTCCACGTGGCTGATATGACATCATGATGCTGATAGCACCACTATAACACCTGTTTTGGGTACCAGCTGCTCAAAATGGTTCCAACTTGGTTAGTTGAAATGGTGTACTTTTTACAATGTTCTGGCCAGAAGTCCAAATAAGAACCTCAGAAAAACTCTACCAAATACTCAGAGACTGCCTGCTTGCCCCACCCAATCCAACATGGAGGAGCCACTTGTGCCTCCAAGCTGCGCACACTGCATGGCTAGCATGGTGGAGTTACTTGTGCCTCTGAGTCACTTGTGCCTCTGAGCCACGGTGTGCAATGCCCCCCTTCTAGGCACATCATAGAACTTTACTCATAAACCCCATCTGAATGCTGTCTCCCGCAGGAGCCAGAGATTGTGCTGGCAGAAAGCTGGCATTTTAAAACTACCTTGGCTTTTTTTCTGCTACAGCTGACAGGAAAATCTCTCTTAAAGCAGCTGTGGCAAGTGCTGGCAAACAGCAAGAAGTTGTGTTAAACTCCGTATTTGTGTCTAGAATTCCTATCAAGCCTTCTCAGGTTTTACATGGAGTCAGTTTACCACATTGGAGCACCAATCTGTAACAGGAGGGAGCAGGCTGCTTGTCATCCCAGCTGCCCTGCTGGCTTACACCCAAAATAATCACACAGACTGTATTCATTTAAGTACTGCCTGACCCATTAACTCTAGCCTCTTATTGGCTAACTCTCACGTCTTAATTCAACCCATTTCTAATAATCTTTATGTCACCATGAGGTTGTGGCTTACCAGCAAAGATTCATCATGTCTGACCTGGCAGTTCCATGGAGGTGGCTCTCTCTTCTTCCTAGTTCTGTATACTCTGCCTACCTAATTTCTGCCCTATCAAAAGGCCAAGGCAATTTCTTTATTCATCCAATGAAAGCAACACATAGACAGAAGGACCTCCTACACCATTTTGTAACAAAAATAACCTTAGATTGTTATTAGTATTAACATAAAAAATCCTTTAAACAAGAGTAGAAAAATATATACAGTGTGTGGTAACAAAAATGACCTTAATATTTTTTTTTTTATTTTTAAAATTGATTTTATTGAGCTATACATTTTTCTCTGCTCCTCTCCCTTCCTCTTCCCTTTCCTTTAACCCTCTTCCATGGTCCCCATGCTCCCAATTTACCTAGGAAATATTATCTTTTCCTACTTTCCATGTAGATTGGATCCATTTATGTCTCTCTTAAGGTCTCAGTGTTGTCTATGTTCTCTTGGATTGTGTTTTGTAGGCTGGTTTTCTTTGATTTATGTTAAAAAACCACTTATGAGTGAGTACATATGATAATTATCTATGGGTCTGAGTTACCTCACTTAATATGATGTTTTCTAGCTCCATCCATTTTCCTGCAAATTTCAAGATGTCATTATTTTTTTCTGCTATGTAGTACTTCATTGTATAAATGTACCACATTTTCCTTATCTATT
>NW_026068263.1:439819-443124 GCF_014885135.2 Alexandromys fortis | reverse complement strand
TATATATATGTATATATATAGTGTAACAAAATTGATTTTGAATTTGTACTCCTATACCAAAATCCATGCCTGTGCAAAATATCTGAAATTAATAGTTGTCTTTTTATCCTATATTCCTTTAAATATAACACATTTATGGCCCACAAAATAATCAACTACTACCCACACACCCTTTTCTCTTTGGAATGTGGATGGTTTATTCTCTAGATTGCTTCCTCCTAAATGTGGGCAAAGTATTTTTAGAGTCTCAAAAAGATAATTTGAGATAATGGCCAAATCCTTGGAAGACTGGTTATAACCTTTTTGATAGATAACACACATGTCAAGTTTCAGGAGATCTCCGTGATCAAACCATATCCTAATTAACATGGAACTAATCAATAGTCTCTTGTTTCCTGTGATGACAAAAGCAAAACCTCTTCTCCAAAGAATTTTTTATTTCCATGTGACAAATACATTTTAACTTTTTAAAAGCTAAAGGATTCTTAAAATATCTAGGCTGATTTATTTTGACAGTCCCTCTTTTGGTTCCAGGTCTCTTAACAGATGTCCTTTGCTTTTTCACAATCAAAAAATTCAAAACCAATACAATACAGTACAGGATCCAGACTTCCTGTGTGTTTTCCATTTTTACATTATCTTTTTCTTTTATGTTACTTTTACTGTCACTTTAAAGAATTTACTATTTTTAATCTATTTCTTTCTATGACTGCCTATACTAATTTTCTTTCTTTCTTAAGCCTATGCACATTGTAAAACACACAGAATCCTGTTTAGAGGGTTTTTTTTCCCATCTGGACCTCTTTTACTACCTATCTTTTAGCCCCCCCCCCCCTTTTGACTGTTAAGCAAACTTTAGACTGTTAAGCTATACCTCTGTGTATCATATAGGCAGACTCCACTCACTCTTGGGTCCACTTGTGGAAACCAAGCCCAAAGCTTGTGCCCTGGTTGAAGGTATCCAAGAACTGCACTAAATCTTCATAGCTGTGGAAACCAGTACTTGCATGGCCTCAAGTGGTTTTTACTTAGGTTGCCATTTCTAGTTTCTATTTAGCACTTCAGACTGAACATTAGTACCTTTAAAGAGGTGTGGCTTTTTATTTTTTCAGCTTTCTTAGGTTCTAGATGGATATTTGAGCTCCATGCATTGGGCACCAAAATATTATGTGCTGTTTTATTCTTTTGACTTTCTGAGGATCTGTCACCCAACTCCCAAATAAATCACACACAGAGGTTTATTCTTAGTTATAGATATGCAGCTTTAGCTCAGCTTGCTTTTTATCTGCTTTCCTTAACTTAAATCATCTTGACTACCTTTTGCGTCTGGACTTTTATATTTGTCTGTTTCTGTATACCTTTATTTTCTTTCTCTACAGCTTGCTATATGTATCTGGATGTCTGGCCCCTGTTGTCATCCTCTCCCTCTTCTCTTTCTCTTTTTACCCTCCCTTGTTTTTCCTTCTATTTATAGTCTCTGCCTGGCAGCCCTGATTATCCTTCCCCCTGCCTTGCTATTGGCCATTTAGCTTTTTGTTAGGATCATTGGGTGTTTTAGGCAAAAATTCATGTCTTCACAGTTAATCAAATACAGCATAAACAAAAGATGCACACCTGAAAATAAAATTTCTGGACACATGTGTGAGATACTCATAATAACATAAACAAAATTGTACATTCCTTCTCCTGTGTTTTTTAGAGAACTCTTTAGGATCTGGACACAGACCAAAGCTTGATCCAAAAGGGTCTTTTAAACAAAATCCAAAAGGGGGTTTGAAAACAAAAGCAAAACCTCTTCTCCAAAGAATTGCTTTTTTCCATTTGGCATTGTGTTGTAGCTAGCATTGTAGAGAATCCATAGATTTTATGGGTGAAATATTCTTAATCTAGAGGGCACAGACAAAAAGCAAATTAATTTATAACGAGAAGGCCTAATTTAACAGGACTGTGCCTCTGGAGAAGATGAATATTCTATGTGTCTCAGTCTACTCCCACAGGGGAAACTGGGAAGAATACATCACTTCCTTCAGCCCCAAGAAGGAAACTATAGAAACACATTATCAAAACAGCAATTTATTTAATGAGAGGTGAGATAAGTAACTCCCCAAGTAATAACTCTGTAACTTTTACCCCAGATAATATCCCTTGCCAGTTATCAGTTTCAGAAAGTACCTATTTTGAATCTGCACTGCTGGGCATATAAAATAATAATAATAATAATAATAATAATAATAATAATAATAATAATAAAAATAAAATATCCATTGATGGAAAGGAATGTTAGTAAAACACCAGTTTTCAGAATTTCCATAGGGGTATCAGAACTTTGAAAGGAAGGTGATGAAGTGGAGGTAAGAAGGTCATCAGATCTTACACATGTGTAGTTTCCTGTGGATAGTTAAAAGTACTGAGGTAGATTGAGAGCAAGGTTCTCCCAGATCCATTTTTTCCTACTGCCCTGTTTCCATCTTTAGATCTCATTTTCTTTCACTTCCTTCTTTGCCTTCCCAATGCTGGGATTAAAGGTGTTTGCCACCACACCTTGAATTTACAGAGGTCTGTCTGTTTCTGCCTCCCAAGCTTTGGGATTAAAGGCATGTGCCACCACACCTTCAACTCATAGAGGTCTGTCTGCCTCTGCCTCCCAGGCATTGGGATTAAAGTTGTGTACTACCACACCCAACTATTCTCTTTCTTTTTTATTTTAAGGACTTTAACCTTTAGCCTGCATATATTTTTAACACACTGTAAAACATTTAGAGGTTTTCTTCATCTTTGCATCTCTCTTTACTGTATATCTCTCTTTTTCTTACCACATGAGTCTTCAATTTACCAAGCAATATGGGTAGGATTAAAGCAGTGGCTTTGATGGCTGGATCCAGCCCATTCCTTAGCTTTCTGATGAAGGCGTAAGTCACGAACAAGGCCACACCAGTTTGGAGTTATGATTAATAGGGTGTTATTTATTTAAAGGGGAAAAACTTACAGATCACCATCCCAGACAACAGCCATCTGCACAACCAGGAAGGGAGTCTAGTCTCCGGCAGAGCAGAGGAAATAGCCGCTTTTTTAAAGGGAGAGAGACCACGCCCCAATGGGCTGGTATCACAGCAGCTATTGGTTGGAGGGGCGGAAGGACCTCCCGCAACACCTCCCCCTTTTGTTTAAGTAAGAAAGTTCTAAACCTACTATGAAATTATATACAATAAGTACAAATATCCTATTCTAACTAGCTTAGGTCTTGTATAATAAATAACTTGGCCAAGTCGTGAGAGAAAAGTAACTACATTTATATAGTCTTCAAC